>NC_049210.1:2715280-2892780 GCF_013347855.1 Anguilla anguilla | reverse complement strand
TGTCCGAGTCTGTGTGTGTGTCCTCAGCGCACCCCACCCCCGCACCCGAAAAACAAAAAGAGCGAAATGGATGCAGCCTGAAGCTCCATTTGACGTTTTGTTGTGTCTGTGTTTGTGTGCACATACGTGTGAGCGGCTCCAGCCCCTCCTCACAGAGAATGTAATCTTCATGTCTCTTTGTGTCTCTCCTCTCTCTCTCTCTCTCTCTCTCTCCTCACCCTGTTTGTTTTATTCTGTTTTGGCTGCTCACTGCTGTTTTTCTTCCTCTCTCTCTCTCTCTCTCTCTCTCTCTGTCTCCCTCTTTTTCTTTGGTCTTTACCTTCACTCTTCCTGTCATTCCTTCCTTTTGTACTTTCCTCTGTTACCCCGACTTTGTCCTTTTTGTCCCTACCCCCATCCTCTGTGCTCTTTATTTTGTCTTCTCCCCCTCTCCTGCCGTCTCTACTTCTATATCTCTGTGTTTCTTGCTCTCTCTCTCTCCCTCCCCATCTCCATCCCTCTCTCTCTGCCTCTCCCCCTCCTCCACTTCTTCTCTCTCTCTCTGCCTCTCCCCCTCCTCCTCCTCCCCTCTTTCTCTCTGCCTCTCTCTCTCCCCCTCCTCCCCTCTTTCTATCTCTTTTTCTCCCTTGTTCTGTATCTCTCTCTCTCTCTGCCTCTCTACCCCTCCTTCCCTCTTTCTCTCTCTCTCTCTCTCTCTCTCTCTCTCTCCCCCTCTCACCCCCCCCCCCCCCCCCCGGCTGGGTGTAGGAAGCTAGCGGACTGTCCCCAGCTGCTGGACGTGGAGGACATGGTGCGGATGCGTGAGCCGGACTGGAAGTGCGTGTACACGTACCTCCAGGAGTTCTACCGGGGCCTGGTGCTGAAAGGCCTGGTCAAAACCAAAAACTCCTCCTAGAGTCGCGCCTAGTCGCCCCCCCTCCCGGCCCGAACCCCGCTGAATGGTGAGAGTGGGGAGGAGCGCACGGAGGGAATCCCGTGCCGATGGTTTGGGGGGGGGGGGGGGGGGTGGTGGTGGTTGGGGGGGTTGTGGGGGGTGTGGTTAAGTTACCCGTGTTCCTAGTGTTGTGCTTATCAGCTGTTGATCAGAATGCCGTGTTGCATGTGCAGTGGTGCTGTGATCTGATTGGTTGGGTGCAGAAGGGATGGGAGTACAGGGAAGGGGTGCTGCCATCTGATTGGCTGGGTGAAGAATGGATGGGAATGCAGGGAAGGGGTGGTGTGATCTGATTGGCTGTGAGTGCAGAAGGGATGGGAATGCAGCAAATCATTGGGTGCTGTGATCTGATTGGCTGTGAGTGCAGAAGGGATGGGAATGCAGCGAATCATTGGGTGCTGTGATCTGATTGGCTGGTTGCAGATTGGATGGGAATGCAGAGGTGTATTGAGTGAGAGGTTCAGTGAGTTCAGGGCCTTGGGTTGACTGTCCGTCCCGTGAGTTTAAAGCCAGTACTGCACGGTGGTCCAAGTGACTGCAGTAGTGTGCTCTCTCCATCTCTATCTCCCTTTATGTTTGGGTTTCAGATTTCACTCGGCTTTATTCTCAACATTTACGCTGTGTTTTAATGCCTTTAATGGCTGCAGGGGCTTAGCATGGTGCTTAGGCTAGCCGCAGAGAGGGCTCAGTGATTCTCTGGGTTCCCAGATCCACCACCAGTGTACGGATGAAACTAATACTGCAGAGACAGACACCAATGTCTCGCAAAGAGGAACAGAGTCAAAGAAAGTGAGGAAGTGTTCAGAATCTCAGTGAGGTGTTGAGGTCCCCGAGGGGGAGGGGAGGGGGGTGGGTTGGGATGTTGATGTTCCCAGAGGGGTGGGGGGGATGGTTTGGGGTGTTGAGGCTCTCTGTATGTTACAGTTGAAGTTATTAGGGGGCAGAGAGTTATATTATGCAAGCGAGGTCCCGGGTCCAGACGGCCAAACATGGCTTTATTGAGTTCTGGGCCCGGGGCCAAGCTGAGGAGCGCCAGCATTATCTCCCGATCTGGAGCGCCGGCACTTTAAAAGGACTTTCTGAACCTGAGAGGGGATTGAGGAGGGAGCCTGGTCTGTGCCAGCTCCCTCCGTGTGAGAGAGCAGGAAGCAGGGGCGGCTTTTATCGACGCGACCTATCTCTCTGCCGTCTGTTTGCGTTAAAACATGGCCGCCGTATCCCCTCGTGTTGTTTGTGTGGGAAAGCCAGAGGGATGGGGATAAATCCTGGGTCCAGTGTCAGTGCGTGTAAGAGCCTTTACCTCAGAAGCAACTGCCAGATTTTTTAAAATGGCCTTTTATGGTCTTGGCCGGGTCAACTGGTAGTGGAGGACTGAAAGAGTTCCTTTTCTTTAACCCTTTAATGTGTGAGGTCACAGACATGTGATCAGAGTGTTCTCAACTGAACATTCTGACGCTGATGTCACAATCACTACTGGTGACTGAAAGCAAAGGAATTCTAGAACACTCAGAATTTTGGGGGGGAAAAAAAAAACATTCCCAGAAACCCACTCTTCAAAGGGTTAATGATGCCGTTTTTCTCTGTTCAAGTAGCGCTGTTGCTATTGTTTAGAACACTTTGTCTCCCTTTGTTCTTTAGTTTCCTGCCCCTGTGTATTCCTTTTATCAGATAACTGAACCTGCAGACAGGAATCCTTGATTTTCTTTACGCGTTACCTGACCCATTCCCATGTGTGTACAGCCTGACACCTAGTGGCCATGCACAGTATTTTAAAAATTTTTGAATGCTATTGGAAACAGTAAAATTTAGACAGCAGAAGTACAAATATTTTGGTCAGCTTGGCCTTTATGTTACGTTTTCCAAGTTAATGAACTTAATGAAGTCACTACAGCTCTGTTCGTTAAAAGCGACCATGTTACAGGGTTCTGCTACTTCTGTTGTGTTTGCAGCTTAGAAAGTTTTTCATTATTGTAGCCCTGACGGATTCAACACTGGAGTCGTGTAGAAGGCAGCAAATGGTAGTCATTCAGATGTTTAATCTTGATGACACCTGACTGTGATCAAGGAGATAAGAGCACTAACTGAGAGCAACAGTGCAAAAGGGGGGATGAGGAATGCTGAGTGGATGTTTTTTAATTCCTCTACAGCAGCTGCTCCAGGTGTCTTGAACTTCCTGATTAAGAGACAGTGAAGCTGCTGCCTCAGATCTAGATTAATTACCCTCCCATTTTGCAAATAATTTTGACTTTGATCATGATTATGAACAATAAACACCAATTAATTGCTTCCGTGAGTCACTTCTCTGCAGCCGTATTTTATAAACCAGCATATACATATATGGCATCCTGTCATTTTCAGGCAATAATACAAAACTGCAAATATCGGGATGGATCTCTTCTGTTGAATCATCGTTTTTTTATTCAAGCAAGGCTGGGCATTCTTCAGGAGGTTCTTACAGAAACTGCATGAATTAAACATGGCCGTTGATCTCGGTTCTGCTTGACTTGGTACGTGTTGCTGTAGACGGATTTAACTGAGGTTCCAGTCATCATGGCTGAGGTTGTTCACAGCAGAGTCCTCTGCGGGTTATTTTATTTGTCTCTCTTAAGAACTCTTAAGGTCCCTCGTCTCTGTGTGCCGTACCTCTGTGGAGTGGCTGCCTGTACGACACCGCCCCCCCACCGAACATGCTGTCTGCCCCCCCCCCCACCCCCCTCTGTTTCAGGGCTCTTGCTAACTGCATGCCGCTCGTGGAGGTGGAGGACATGATGATCATGGGCAAGAAGCCCGACCCCAAGTGCGTCTTCACTTACGTGCAGTCGCTGGTCAACCACCTCCGTCGGTATGAGATGACCCGCCAGGCCTTCGCTGACCTCTGACCTTTGAACTCCCCGCCCCCACCCACCCACTGATGGCTCTCCGCTCCCCTTCCTTGGACAGTGGACAAAAAAAAAAAACCACAATTTATAATCTGCCAAACCTCTTGCCCCCCCCCCCCCCCCCCCCCCCCCCGCCACCAACCTCCCCCACCCTCCGTCCATGAACCCCCCCCCCCCCAGCACCGCTCCTCAGACGACCCCTGGAGGAGGCCGAAGGTGCGTTTATCCGTCTCGCGCTCGCCCCCGCCGCCCTGTGTCCGCCGCAGAGGCGTGAGCGCTGGGGGGCCACGGACACGCCCCGCAGAGTCAGCCCTGGGGAGGGAGCGGTACCCAAAAAACACGCTCTGCACGAGCTACGCGTCGACACCGCCAAGAACGAACACTCAGTGCGCCTGAAATGCCAAAGTTTCACATCTGGTTTTTATATTTAGTCTTTTTTTCTTTCTTTTTTTTCTTTTAAAAAAAACAACCTTAAGTTTAAAGTTTTAAAACTTATGTAGTTATGATTTTATAAAATAACTGGGGTCACGTGGGCCTCCATGACCCACAGCGGGAGTTCTGTGCTGAGTTCTGATTGGCTGAACACCCACCCACCGCAAGGGGCAATCACAGCACAGGTAGCTGGAGATAATACTGTCACCCAAGATGGAAGATGTGGACGGTGTGTATGAATTATAAGTCACCTGTTTATTTTCCTCTGCCTTCTTTGCTCACTCGGGGGCATTTTTGTATAATGAGATGCTATTTTTGAAGATGCTATAGGAGGAATGGTTGTTTATATCTGATGGGTTTTTATATAGCTTCTGTCTCTACCCCCCGGTACTGTTGTTTTGTTATACACGTTACCAAAACCTGCATGCTTTTTAAAACACGTTTACTTGAATAGTTTTTATTTTTATTTTTATTTTATCATTATTTGTATTATTAATATTTGTTATTATTTCTATTTAAGTCGATGATGTATAAGCACTGGTAATGAGAGTTATTTTATCTGTACTATAGTTATGTCACCAGTAGATGCACGACCCCTTGTTGAGCCCGGAGTCCTGATAGGTTTATAGTACATACATACCGTAGGACCGCCTCTCAAATCACCATGGATACAGACATCTCTTTTCACTCACTTTGTGTTGCTCCGTCAGAAGTGATCCAAGTTGCCTTTTTTTGTTTACACTGTTGTTGAAAGTTCCATTTTTTTTCGTGAGCAGGTTCGCCATACACTCCACACCTGTTTTTCACGTATTTTGGCCACCTGTTCCTTCAGAACCTCAAAGGACTTCCACTCACTCCCCTGTTATTACCCATAAATTAAACTGAAGCCATCCCAGACTTTAGGTCAGTGAGCTTGCCAAGGAAGTCGCTGTGGGTAACAGTCTAAGCTAAGTGTCAAACTCCAGTCCTGGAGGGCCACTGTGTCTGCTGGTTTCTGGGGTGTTCTCAGCAGTACCAGTGGTGCATTTCAAGTCACTGATTGGCTAAGGAATCCGCACACCTTGTTCTCGAGGCCTTGATTGGCAGCTGTCTCACTTGCGTCATACGCAGGGCGGACCTCGGGGCTCAGCAACGGGTCTCTGCTTAGGCCACGCCCCCCCAGTGACCTCTGCCGTGACCTTCACACGTCCCCTCACTGCCAGCGCGGCCAGGTGAACACACACCTGTCCTGTGTTCACTGGCTCCTTATTCACACCAGGGTAGTGTTTTATCACTTTATAGTGTTACAGGTGAGAACACGCTATAACAGAACTACTTCTAGCCAGCACCTGGTCGTTTTTTTATGGAGTAATTATTTTAAGCGGTTATAGAAATGTATGTGTATATATTTTTTGCTTGAGGTTTATTTTAAGAGGCTCAACCTCTGGTTTTCGCCCGAGTCACTTCTTCTCTACAGCCTTGAATCCACAGAAGAGCTGCTGTTTCATGTTAATTAAATTAGGCGGCGAGAAAAAAAGATTTATGACATCACAAATGTGAGAAGAGGATGATGTCATTTCGATTAACCTTATAAAAAAAAAAAAAGAGTATCTCAGGGAAGAAATTTATTCTAGATAATACAGCTATATGGTTATAACTGCTTGGCGTAAAAAAATTCAAAGATCTTGACGTGTGTATATTGGTTCTAAAATTGGTTTTAATGTAATTCGCTTCTCTCCTTTCTGATTGGATGCTCCTATGGCAACCTGAGGTCTATATTCCCGGCCATGAGATTCCCTGGCCAAGGCTGTAGAGAGGGTTTGGAACGCGAACGCTCGCGTCTAGGACTAGATTTTTTTTTTTTTGTTCCCCCCTCCTGCTGAAATTTCTCTAGGGTTGTTTGTCAAAGGCCCTGGGAACAAGCGGAATTAACTGTGGTCTAAAAGGCCTGTTCTGAAAAAAAATATATAAATATATTCTGTGACCCTCTATGAGTCTGTGAAGGACACAGTTTGCCACGGTTACTTTTGTTTTTTGTTTTTTTTTTTCCCCCCAGAAGGAGATATGCTTGGTGTGCCTGCATCACAGAAAGCCCCAGAGGGCTTCCATAAGCTAGCAGGTTCTGTACATACCAGTTCGCAACACTTTTGTCATAGATATCATGTTTTCTGTACACCACATTGTAATGTGAATTAACGATTAAAACCATTTTAAGAAACCAAAAAGATGGCTGGCATGTATTTTTTTTGGTCTACTTTTTTTTCTTCACGGGACTTGACTGCACTTTTAAAAGTGGAAGGATACAGGTGCAGTTACTCGTGTATGAAATTAGTACCCAGTGAGATAATGAAGCCACTTCACAAATCAGTGCTAGCTCTCCTGATGTACATTGTATGACTGTATGTGTTCCTGATGTACACTGTATGTGTGAAACAGTGTTATGTGTGTGAGCTAACTCACGTGTGTATCTGAGCGCCAGTCCTGCTTCAGTTGCAGTGCACCTATAGCAGTGATATGAGAACACAGCACAACCACCCATTCAAAATAGCTTTCCAAAAAAAGAAGATTTGCAATATTTATTTATTTATTTGTTTATTTATTTGTACCCAGTGATTTTATTGGGAGCTGTACCACCATTTCTGTTTTTCACACCCTGGGTGAATCTGGGGCCCCACCCACCAGGAAACGCATCATCAGCCCCGAGCCAATCAGGCGATTTGTGGCCCGAGGCGTCATTCTGTTTCGCGGCAGGTGGGGGGCGCCAGACACCCGGTGCGGCGCGAGCAGCAGACCCATACGGAACCTCAACACACCCGACGTGCACTGAAGATTCATTAAAACAACACTAATTATTATTTTTTTTAAACAAAAAAACACAACACATTATCAGGGTTGAGTGTAGGTGTGGTCAGACTGGGACGGAGTTTGGTTTGGTGACCAGCTCTGGTCCTCTACTTCCTGGTTGCAGGTCCTCTGCTTCCGGGTTAAAGGTCAGAGTGGGGTTTCTCTTGGTCGGCCTCCTCGGGCGGGGTCTCCGTCTCAGCGCTCGGGGTGGGGGGGGGCTGCGACTCGGGGGGCTCCTTAAAGGGGCTGTCCTTGGCCGGAGAGAAGCGGAACTCTTCGGGGACCTCCTCCTCGGGCGTGGCCTTCTTGTAGAACCCCAGGGACCCGAGCAGCTCGTTGATCTCGGAGCGGGTCATGTCCGACAGGGGGATCCGCTGGGGGGGGGGGGGGGGTGAAAGGTGAGACGCACAAATACAGACCCGTACAACAGGCGCAGGCGACGGCAAAATACGCACACACACACACGCACGCACGCACGCACACACACACAGTCATTCACGCAGGCATGATGAGCGCTTCTGAGCAACATATTTCTGAAACCTACACATCGCTCTTACAAGATGTATTTTATCATTTAAAAAGCACATTTAATATGCTGCACATTTCATAGTTTAAGCTATGATAAAATCTTTCAGTCTGCTACTATCATGGGGGTTGTGACATTTATGTAATTAATTAATCCTTGAGAATTTGATTGTTTTTTTAAATAAGATTTTTTCCCCCCATTTGATCCCGTCTGTGGGAAAGCTCACTCACGTCCAGCTCCTCGTAGTAGTGGCTGAGAAGAACCAGCTCAGGGTCCGCCCCAGGAATGTGCTTCATCACCAGATTGTGGCTTTGGAGGAGAGGTCGTCAAGGGCAACCGGAAACACGCAGGGGAACTGGCTGTGCCAGTTAATCTGGGACTGTGTGCCATTCACACAGACTCAACATCCAAGGGGGGTGTTTCACAAAGCAGGATTGCTGAGTTAGCTGGATAACTGCGCAGAGTAAAACCCGGAACAGCTGTTTTTTTTTTTTTTTTTACCTCAGGCTGTGTTCCAGATTTGGGAGGGTTCCGGGTTTTACTCCATGCAGTTATCCAGCTCAAACTCAGCAATCCTGCATTGTGAAACAGGGCCCTGGTCTTTCCATCTGTGTGGATTTTTAATCAAACTGGATGTACCTGGCTAAACCCACCGAGGTTAATGTTCTTGCGCCGTTTCAGAGCCAAAGAAGTACTGTAAGAATGCCAGCAGGGCTAAGACAGGCAGCCGTACAGGGCCAAGGTGCAACCGCAAATTACCAAAATCTCCAGCAACCCCCCCCATGACATTTAAACCACAGTTTTCTGGTTCTCAGAAGTACAACATTCCAGGAGTCAAACGTATTCTTTGCGCTTGAACTAAATACTGTAGCTTGGATAAGGACTTAGCACTTTTAGCCTGTGGCAAACATGACAACATCTGGCATATGCACACCTTTCCAGACAGTCTTGTGAACGGAGCCAAATTAATCACACAGAGCAATTCCCAACATGCTGCTCCAGGATGCAAACTATTGTAAAACCATTTAAAAGTTTGCACAGGCAAATGCTTTTGTTTGCCCGATGGCACGGCCATTTCCAGAATTCTCGTTTACCGGCTGGCATTTCCAGGGAACTTTCTCCAGGGCGAGCAGAGGCTCCGGACTGGCACAGTGCCACGCTGTGCCAACAGGGGTTTATCCCGGGACGGGCACTGCCCCCACCCCGGGTCCTTTAATTACCCCAAAAATGGCTGTGGTGCACAATCGCTCGCTTCACATTTCATTTCTTGGCACAAAATGGCCGCATTTGCTGGCATTTCAAAAGGAGCCCTTGACTTACTGCCACGGAGCGCACTATTCTGTGCAACCCAGCGGGCCAGAGCCGCTCTCGTTCAGGATTTATTAAAAGAAAGTCTCCGCCTTCCAATTTGTTTCAGACTACCCACTGGAAACGATAAGCATTTATTAATTAATTTCATATCCAATCAGGTTTAAGCTGCCCCCCCTTTTTTTTGGAAAACTGGAATGACACTGCGTGACTAGGATGTGCCTTGTCATGTCCCTGTAGAGAACGCGACGACGGGATTTTTGTTTACTGCCATAAAAGATCCTTTAACTGGAGGGATGTACCACACAGTCACGCAGCTCAGCCTGCAGGGACCGATGGGAGCAGGAACTCTTTGTTTCTAAAGACAAGGTGGACTTTGATCCCTCCTGGGATTTCCCAAGCACCTTGCTGCAAGGACAACACAAGTGGAAAAGCTTCTCGGTCAACAAGGAATCGATCTAAATCTCGTCGGAACGTGGGGGGAAAACAAGGAAGACGGGTGAGTGTGTTTTTTCCCTTCTGGGTGGGCCTACGGGAGACTGAACTAGATATGCCGTTCATTTTGGAGTTTGGTTTAAAAAAAAACGGGCTGTGTCAAACTGGTTTCAACAGCAGCTAGCAGGAGAGAGAAATCTGCAATTATCACCACGCCCACTGTGGTTCTGGCCTGCAGTGCTTCTGCATGCAACGCTTCAGAAACCTTGAGCAAGTTAGTACAAACACATTCCTCACCGGCAAGTTTCTGTATCAGAAAAATATAAAATAAAACAAAACCAAGACCTCAAATGTTCTTCTTTATGCAGTCTATACAGTACAGACCAATTTAAATCAGATTATATATTTTAGAAATTTAAATAAATGGATTATATTTTCTATGTTCTATCAATGAAATACAATCTGAATATGTCAAGATGACCACTAATGGTCTTAAGACATGCACAGGAAATGTCTTCCTCTGACTCATGTCTGTGGGGAGCAGGGCTTGGGAACAGCAGTGAGACAGGAAGTGGCAGCCCGACACCATATGCTTCAGGGGAGAGCACACGCTCGCCTGCACTTTCCCAAATGGACAGTAGGGGGCCGCAGCAGGGAGCACTAATGAAATTACAATCGGGCATTCAAAACTGGAATACTTAGTGCGTCATAAATATTTAATGCAGCCTCAGCTGAAACCACAGCAGTTGTTTGTCCTTCCGTGGCTTTGCCTACCCCGGTTACAGGTGCTATGAATGCACATGTTTGCATGTATGCAAACCGCAGTTTCGTACGCGCTGCGATACTGGCATGCAAATGACTGAGAGGCAGGTGTTCACGTTCACTAAAACACTGGTGTGGAAACACCAGAGCTGGATGTGTCTGTTGAGTGTTATCACTGAGACTACACTGTTGAGTTTAGTCTCAGCGATATTTTCAACCAATGGCTGAGCAGCGTGTCTCCAATAGAAAGTAATGGATCCGACCATTTAAAAGTTGTATTAGGAATTTTTTTGTTTTTGTATTGTTGGCAGTTTCCACTCAGTTGAAAGGATACTAAAGAGGGATGTCCTGGGTCACAAAGGCCTTGACCTGAGGAGGAAGCAGAGGGTCAGCACTGGCTCCAGACCACTTTCTTTACTGCTGATGCAACCTGTACTGGCAAAAGCCCATCGAGAGCCTGGAGAACATTTCAATTTTCTTTTTTATTTTGTTTTGCAAATTTGACAAAGCCAACAGTCAGACTGAAAGTTTGCACATGAATACATCGATCCTTCAGGCTGTGATGAATATGGGCCAAATAAATATATATATATATATATATTTTTTAAAAGACCTTCAGGGATACATTAAAAAACTGCAGAAAGGCAACAACAAAAGATTTGGGCGATAAAAGAAAGCTAGCTGTCCGTATGCCGTTTGCAAAGACCAGTGAAATCTTATTATTTTCAGTAAGCCCGTAGGCAGTGAGCAAAGATGTGAGCTTACTGTCCCATTTTGTCCACACTGAACGTTTCTCTGCAAAGTGTGCAGACTGGGCAAATTTTTGCTCAACCCAAAATCCTCCAGGGGGTCGAGGAAAAGCAATGTCAAAACCCAGAAAGCAATGAATTTAGCGACGCACTTCAATAAGTGCAGTATTAAGTTCAACACAACAAGATGTACTGTAAGTGTACAAAGTAAAAAAAAAAATAAATAATGACAAAAATTTTTTTACTTGCTTATCAAAAAGTGGGCAAGACAACTCACCTCCCTCAGGCGGTTCAACTGTCACCCTCCACAAGTCTGAAAAAAAATTAAAATAACAATTAGAGGGATTATAAGTGACATTCCTAAGAATCGGTAGCACCAGGTCTAGCCTTTCTTCCTGGTGGCACACGCGTTGTGATCTCGTCCTGCCGGGTGTGTGACTAGGGTGTGGCGAGCTTCCACAGAAAAAATGTTTGGCCCTTGGGGCCAGATTCCCCGAAAGCAGTCCCTAAACCAACAGGGCCCCTTTGATACTTTAATACTTGGGCCCTCAGGCTGAAAATTGGCCCGTAACCCGTGTCCAGTTATTCATCAGCTTGTTGATGGAACGTTCGATGACGAGCCACAATAGGTCCAAACGTCAGTTATACTTGCTAGTGCTAATTAACTGCACTGTGGAGCAAACAGTGTCCTGGGCAAAAGCTATCCTTCATTTGTGTCTCTAAAAGTGTGTCACTCTCCAGTGGCGAATGACTTTTGGGATTGGAATTAATGCACAAACCAGTGAGAATTTTATAAGCACTATCACTGCACAGATGTTGCAAGGCTGTGTGACACCAAATTAGTGAGTTTGCAAAAAAAATATGGATTAATTTAGCTTGTTGTAAAGGTTTTTCCATTCATCATTACCTGTATTATCGCATCATTAGTATAACATCTGATTAACTGAAGCCGAGGTATTTCATAACTTGTGGTTGATCCTTAAAACACCAAGTGTTCGGGAGAATTTGGAGGAACCAAAGGCCCCGTGTCCCATTCACAGCGAATGACGTAACTGAGCAAATAACATGTTTCCCTCGCCAATAATCTGTCACCCTCCCAAAATTGAGCCATCGGCTCTAGATGTCTTTTCCACCACGTTACTAACCACTGCCGGCTAAAGACAGAAACCCACAAATTAATGTCACCAGAAAACTGAGACAGATATAGACCCACTTGCGCGAGACTGTTAAATTGGGCAGAAGATGGCCAATTTAACAGTCTCGCGAGTTTAATAGTGTACCAGCTGCATGAAAAAAAAATCTGATAGGTGCCAGAAGTTGGTTCCTTCAGGACTCCTTGAAAAAAAATCCCAGCGCTGTTTTACGCGCGATCAAATTTCAAATTCCCACCAAGACAGAGCTGTCCCGCCTGCATATCTTTTGTGACACGACAATAGACAGGACGTTCTGGATACCTTTCCAGAGCATCAATACGGTGATCCATGCCAGTAGCTTCAACAATTGAACATGGTAACTTGTTTTTTTAATTATGTAGAATTAAACGCTCATAATGTGGCGTTTATGTGGGAATCATCGTAATGTTATGAAAAGTTGGCATCAGATTTAAACACAGAGGTTCCGGTTATGAAGATAAGCAGAGATTTATCTTCACGCAGGTTTACATCCATAGCGGTAAAATCGCAAAACGCTGCGTAACCAAAAAAAATCGGTGACGCATTTTCTCTGCAAATCTGTAATTACGTAGAAAACAAAACATTTCCCTTCAGACTTACATAGAGCAATCATTAGATTTAGCTCTCAGTGCTTGTCGGCAATGAATGATGTGTCTCCATAGCTTGCCTTTACTGTCGAGACCAAATGGAGCCAAAATGAGTTGCTTTTTAATGTTCCGTTTTAATGAAGCATCCCAATAGCATTAGCACGCGCAAAATATTTATTCCATAACGGTATGCACAACAACAGTTTAAATGCTCGTTATCTATTTGGGAGGGAGGGTCAACGGTTCGGATATGCAGTCTAAATAATATTTAACCCACTTTCAACGCCTTACCTCCACCTTCGCTTTAGCCAAGCCATCTAGTTTCTTGAAATCCACCTCATACGCCAACAGACACGGGAGGAGGCTGGCGAAAACGAACAGCCACATCTTTATTTCGATGGCAGCACCTCAAGGCTGCCGAGAGACGGAGTCAAGATTTGGCAGCGCCCGGCAGGTTAGTCCTGTCCTCAGGTTATACGTGTCGAGCGCCGCTGCGTAGATGCGGAGGTGGACGGCTGGTCGGTGGGAGGAACTCAGCCCAGCCCTCGGAGATGATGCTAAATTGTGTCACATCCGGGGAATCGCTGCCACGTCAGGAGTATCTGAGGGAGGCGGAAGGGAAATATGAGCCTAGCTCGTCTTTTCATAATTATTTGGAGGATCATGTCCTAAACAAAACGAGGCCGGTTTGCGGGGGGATGTGCAGATGCTTCTGTTATGTCTACGTATGAACTAGGTGGAGATTGCAGAATCGTGCACTTTGCTCGGTTGACTAATCTGGGGCTAGTGCAAAGATATTGTGTTGCATAAGTTAAACAGTAATTACCCTATACGTTCAGTTGTTGTAATGCTGATGGTAGCCTATGTTTGCTTTTCATCACTGGTGGTTTGTACAAAGCGTAGACCACAGGCTTAGACCGACCACAAGTAGTTTATTTAAGGGATAGTGTGGCATGGCGTCTTATATTACTAGTACTGGCCGGCATGTTGAGGGCAGGCCTGTCTGGTCCTTGACAGTGAAGGTCTGGTGCCGCTTTTGAATTGATAAGGAAATAAGTCTACCGAGACGATATAAAAACTGATTTGCATGTCTGTACTTGTGAAGAGACGCGGTGAAATTAATCTGCTTATGCCTATACCCTTTGAATACATAACATTGCTGTACAACCTACTTTGGAGTTTTTTTGGAGGGCAAATAATTCCTCTAAACATGAATAACACAATTACGAAAAAATTAACATGTTAAAATTCTGGGATGGTAACTGTGTTTGGAATAAAAACCAGCATATACAGGGGGTCCCCAGAACCGAGGTAGGGAACCACTGCTTTTGAGGTTTCAAACTGGTCAACTGGATATTTATAAGGCTATGCCAGCAAACGCACACTAGGGGGCAGCAACGATTGAAGATGGCTGCACCGTCTTCATTTTATTTCACCTTGAGATGCGGGATCATAGGTGTTTTGGAAATGAACTTGTCCACATTTTTGTTGTGGTTCTTAGAACGTTGTGTGTCTTGAGAATATTACATTATCCTATGTTATTCAGACAGCATTTGTCTTGCATATCCATGGTACCCAATCACAGTAAGTTATCAAATAATATTCTGTAATGAATACATTTTTCTGTCTGCTTTCAGTTATTCAGCAGGTGCCAGTTGGTAACAGTACCACAGAGTATTGAGCCCAAAGTGATGACCTACTTTCAATAAGACCAGCCTTCAGCCTGCATTTCCAAAATATTTGTATAATGTTAAACATGGATAAAGAAACGTTTTCATATATACAATATTAGCCTCACTGAGGAAGTATTAGCATTTGATTTAATTAATTGACTTAGAGGACCATTAAGCTGAAACGTCACAAAACTCCTTGTGGCTGATATAAGTGATGTATTAACGCGAAACTGACATACATGTGGAAACATTGCTCCAACTCCAGCTTCATAAATTTTACAGCGTAGTTCAGCCACGCCCCCCCCCCGATGCTCCATAAGTCCTGTGAGGGATCGGAACCCTGTTGTGTTACCAGGGAAACCAAAGAGGTCTGTCAATCAGGGGGCTGGTCACCCACAGTGGTAATGAGGCTAGGCCTATTTCATTCTTTTTCTTTTTTCTTTTTTTTTTTTACCAATGAATTAACAAAAAATAAAAAATCTAATGTGATATAGATCCTTTGAATCAAAATAGCTCCAGATCACTCAAAAGAGTTTACAAGAGATGGTCTTTAAGTGTAGAACAAATGTAACTTTAATATTCTATGTAGATTCTGCTTTAGGCCTAGTAATCACCAAAGCCTCTGAAGAAATCCCATTTCCACTAAACGTCGTATGTTGCTGTTCTTATTAGTTATTTCAATCCTGAAATCGAAATAATGACCTACCAAAAAATGTCATCCATGCATCATGTTCCTAGATTCATTCATCAGATGAAGTTGATATTATAATATTTATAGGAATTAACCATTGCATTCGGTCATACTTTTCACATGTGCTCAATCTGGACAGCTTGATCTTTAATGTTCTAATAACAAAACATATAACATATAATATAATGATAAGAACAGGCCATTCAGCCCAACATGCTCGCCATTTCCCTACCACTGAAGTGCAGGCCTACCTAGTGCTCGGCTTACCCACAAACTAGATAATATCTAGCACCATATGAAAACCTGGTCTTGTAAACAGAGTTTATGACTCTCCTACATGACCTGGCAAGCTATTCCACACAGCAAGTAGTACTCTCTGTGTAGAAAAAATACTTTCTAACTATCTGTGCGGAATTTACCTTCTGCCAATTTTAATTTATGCCCCACGTGAAGGTGCTTACTGAAGAACACTCAGAAAACAAAAAAACAACAGCGCATGCACACGTGTGTAGCCCTACTTTCCTTCTCAAGTTAGCGCTAGATTTGTGGAGATAATTCGCTCACAATAAGCTATGAGTATCATATTACGCTCAAACTGGTAGCTGAGGTATCTCTGTGACCTCAGGCACACCGAACATTGTGTTTCCGCTCGTTGCCCGAGAGCTCACAAAAGGAAGCATTCAATCGAGAGTCTGCTGTAAACACAGACTAAAGTCGCTTAAAAGAACAGCACTTCCCCAGTCTGAGTATTCAAGTTGACCACCTTTTACATGTGCAGGTGGTTCTCCTACAAAAAAAACCAAGCTTGGTGGCCTAAAAGTGTCTTTCTCTTGCAGCCCATGTTAAGCTAATAGAAATTATTTTTTATTGTTGTTTGATTTTAGTTATTTGCTGGACTACTTGTGTAAATTAAGTCATTTTATTGTTACAGATGTGTCACAATGGCAAGTATGTTCATTTGCCGAGAGGTTCATATTTATGGCTTGTATTTGATAATGTACTTATCTACATAATTGGGGGCTTCACCTCAACACGTTTTAGCGTCATTGAACGACCTTCACAGATAATGACGTTTTTGTGGATTCTGTCAACATTGGCTCTCACGGCCCTGCGTGGCGGAACAGTGTTCAGGAAACGCAGCTGCTCGCGGCGCTCGCTCACACGCTTCTGTACGGTATCAGAAGACAAGTGCTCAGCAGCAACATTGAGCTGTTGTGGTACGACAAAGCTGGAGTTGCAGGCTGCAAATGCTCGTGTCGCTTTGATCCGAACCGCGCATTGACCAGGTTCCTGTAAACTGATATGGTTTTACGGGAACGGCCAGCGCATTCATGAAGCCATAATCAAACAACCGTGCCACTGATCAAGGAGCAAAACTGGCTGACAGGATACAACCGCGTTATTTGTTTATGCAATGTATCTGTCGCTCTCCCATCGTACCGTGCCGAGCGAATACTCCCTCTGGCAGAAGATCCGCATCCACACTGCCGGGTTGAAGCACGCCGGAATGCCGATAGTTGTCTGTTAGTAGCAATATAATTTTAAGTCAGGTGCTGCACAGCTATTATTTATCAGGGACGACGCTTAAAAAAAAATAACAACAACGACGACGACAACAATTTCCTCTAAAGACTCTGGATTACACGTTGCGACGAAATCTTCAGGAGATTTTTTCCCCTCATTTGGTTTACAGACTGTATTTAAAACCAGGGGCGCAAGCCTTCCCCATTTAAGGTTTGCGTTGGGTCGTGTCGCTGCCGAATCACCAAATCAACTTGTGGGGAAACGGGTAAGCAATTTGGTTCCTTCCTTAGCATCGTGTCAACCCTCGAGTGCCAGTTCAAAGCCAATATTTGTTTTTTAAAAAAAAAAAGACGTCGCTATTTATTCGCGTGCATGCATTCGGCAGATTGTATTCTAAGATCTAATTCTACTCCATTCAAAGATGTGTTATGCCATGCACGAATTACATGTAGGCTACTGTAGCGATTATATCTATGCTCTGTCGCTGTTCGAACACCATCGTTTTGCGAACCCTTTGGGCAGCCGCGAGAAGACGCGTGTTCATTACATTATCTGCTCTCAATCGGAATATTTCGGTTCGACGGTTCTGGTTTTTGCCCATCTGCTGTCCATTATCGTCCATTAAGCACGTGCCAGAAGACACTTAATTGAACAGAGATCGAATTACTGAATACATTCCGTTATAACGTCAAATTGTGTCAGTTAACCGCGTCAAGTGTGTAAGAATGTCTTGCTTACCGCTTAGAATAATAATGCATGTTTTTGTAGACTATAGAAGCTGTATTTGCCATAATGTATGACATAATGGCTAACCTACTGTAATCTTATCGTCCTAAAAATAATGCTTTAGTATTAAACTAAGCGGTGGTCGGCTATATGCACTTGTTTTACTGGAAACGTCGTGTACTGTTTCGCTATTCAATTAGCCTAATCATCATTAAAGTGAAACAAACCCATTGAAGCTCCAGAACCAAAAACGCCATAAAACAACCATCTTGCTAGCTCCAACTGCATTATCAAATGCTGGCGGTTTTAATCCTAATTGTTCTGACTCGTAACTCGTAACACCCCCCATTGTTCATATGTAAAATATTATTACATGGTCAATTGTTATAAGAGCTACCAATCTGGTTTTGGCAATGGGTTTAGTCTATGGAGTGTAGTGAATGAAGCCTGTCATTCAAGAAGTGGTTGTGAGTTTCAAGTATTGTGATAGGTGGCTGACCTGTGTAAGGAACTGGGCTTGTAACCTGAAAGTCATAGGTTAAATTCCCAGGTAGGACACTGCCACTGTGCCCTTGAGCAAGGTACTTAACCTGCATTGCTTCAGTATACATCCAGCAGTATAAATGGATGCAATGTAAATGCTATGCGAAAGATGTGTAAGTCACTCTGGATAAGAGCGTCTGCTAAATGCCTGTAATGTAATGTACTACATTAGGAAAGAAAATGAATTCATTGAGTAATGCACAAGGCATGCAGCAATGTTTAAAAAAAAAATACTTTAAGCTGTTGGACGGTTCAGGGTAACATGAAGCTTCATTTTGTTCCTGTGGCGTCTAACAGATCCAAGGGTCTGGTCTTAACCCCCTCTCACTTGAAGAAGAATATTGATCTTGAAACGAAAATTGTAAACTGTGCCCAACACCACCAGCTTATCCCCGTTGTGGATATAAGACCAGTGGCTGCAGCACAGCCTGGGTGTGCTGACCATAAATGGGAAGGTCCGATGTTTTCCCGTCGTCTTTCCAAAACAACAAGGCGGCCAGGCTTCAGTTTGTTGTCACCGCTTCCAGTTCCCTGCATGTGTTGGTTTGGAAACCACCAAATTTAATTATCAAGCTTGCTGATTTACTACGAGACAGGTGATTCTTACAAAAAACAAACAAACAAACAAAAAAAAAAAAACAGCAATGGCAGCTCTAGTTTTGGCAGGTGTGTGTGTGTTGTCAATGTTAACAAATGTTTTTTTTATTTTTTAATGTCATTGAAAAGACCAATGCCTGAGAGCTCATAGAGCTCCACTTTCCTGTCTCTTGGTAGGAAACATGGCAGCCCAACCCCCCACGCAAGGCCCAAATAAACAGTTAAATGTTCAAATAAATAGGCCTGTGTTCAACTTATGCGCACTGTGTGCAAACTGTATCTTATCACAGTGGTTTCTGGTGTGTATGTTGTCCTAAATGGGTCAAAATTGTGGTTGTGCATCCCTCTGGCTTTTTTCTGTTGTTGATTGAGTCAGCGTACTGGATCCAGACTGAAGTGTTCGGTCGGGCGTCTCGAAGGTTTTGATGTCGTCTGATGCCAGGAGCGTCCTGTCAGTCAGTGTCGAGTCGGCGAAGCGTCTGTCGGGCGGAGGGGGGGGGGCTGTTACGGACGGAGAGGAAGAGGAGGAGGAGGAGGGGGAGGAAGCCAGACTCACAGACAGCGACACACGGCCATGCCTGGATCCCACGCCGAGGAACGCGTATAAAAAGAAGACCTTTCAGTTTCCCTTTCTTTCTTTCTTTCTTTCCCTTTTTTTTTCTTCACATTGTCCTCGATAGCAGAAGTAGGTCACAGTCTGAGCAAGGGCTGCAGGTTTGAAGCCAGTGAACATGTGAGCGCTGGTGTAACAGTAGGGATCAGTCCATCTCTTAATTGTTTCGGTGTGAATCACTCGGACTGGGGGGGGGGGGGAGGGAGGGGGGGGGCAGCCCTGCTCCTGCCTGTGGGAGGGGTGCTCCTTGCTCGAGGGAGATGTGCTTTCTGCCCCCCAGCTTTGTCCGTGGGCCAGCTGGGGGGGCAGACCTTCTCTCAGGGGGCCAGTGTAGCACAGAATCGAAGGTCGTTAGAGGTCGCGTTACGCTCTTCACAAAGAGCGGGGCTGTGTCCAAATCGGCGCGCTTGCTGTTTAGCAACGTGTGGAGTACGCCGGATGAGAACGTTGTTACGTAGGTGAGATTTTCTCTAAATGTTGTGTGCTGCAAATCCCATGATTATGTACTGTGCTTATTTCCTGAGTAATATTCGGGAGCGTACTTTTCGGTAAGTATACGATCGTTTTAGTCCCCAAATGTATGGCATGGCAGCTTCGCTTTAAAAAACGAGGTGCAGCTTCACATGATGTGAACAACAACAACATGTGAGCTTGGCCGTGCAAGGGCGATACCCCTTTTGACACTTCCACCACACGGTTGGAAAATAGTATTTATGATATTTTTTGCATACTACTTTGAATGTGCATAATGCAACTACTTGTCTTCGGCATGCAGAGTAAGTTTGACCTGCAGGTTATTTGCATTTATAATAGAACACTGTTGTATTTATTATGGAACACTGTTGTATTTGTGATGGAACACTGTTGTATTTATTATGGAACACTGTCATATTTATTATGGAACACTGTTGCAATGAACTTCGGTTGGAATCTCACAGACGCTGTCGTTGACTCAGATCGGTGGTT
The DNA here is from genome assembly GCF_013347855.1 of Anguilla anguilla. NCBI lineage: Eukaryota > Metazoa > Chordata > Actinopteri > Anguilliformes > Anguillidae > Anguilla > Anguilla anguilla. Next base: position 2,872,840 of record NC_049210.1, on the reverse strand, counting down.
AATGGGTAAACTGCGCCTGTTTCCTGCTGAACAGTTCCCTGTGTGAATTTGGGGCCTGGCTGGCGGCCCACCCCGGGGGTTGTTTCCAAGTTTAAACATCGCGCTGGAAAGAGTAGAAACAGCAGCACTAATTAACGAGCGGCGATGGAGCGATCTTATCACAGGGCCTACGGAACAGCTGTTCTCCTTTTTAATTCCTCTTAAAAATTCAGTGACCGTGCAGAAGAGAAATATATTTTATGTGCATGCATTTCAGCCCCACACCCCAACCCCACCCCACACCCCCTCACCCCCTCACCTACTGGGTAATCCAGGTGTTGGGCCTCTGAGAGCCATTGACTAAATCTTCCCCCATCGTCCATGATTTCTCACTTTCTTCACTTTTTGTGTAAAACAGCCTCTTCCTGGGGAAGTGGTAGGAAAACCACAAGAGAGAAGCGGCTTCTGCCAGCCTGGGGGAGAAAAACCCTGTTATTGCCCCACTGGAGCAGGGCCATGCCACCCTGCAGCGTGTGCCAGCCTGGGGGAGAAGCCCTGTTATTGCCCCTCTGGAGCTGGGCCATGCCACCCTGCAGCGTGTGCCAGCCTGGGGGGGAAACCCTGTTATTGCCCCTCTGGAGCTGGGCCATGCCACCCTGCAGCGTGTGCCAGCCTGGGGGAGAAGCCCTGTTATTGCCCCTCTGGAGCTGGGCCATGCCACCCTGCAGCGTGTGCCAGCCTGGGGGGGAAACCCTGTTATTGCCCCTCTGGAGCAGGGCCATGCCACCCTGCAGCGTGTGCCAGCCTGGGAGAAAAACCCTGTTATTGCCCCTCTGGAGCTGGGCCATGCCACCCTGCCGTGTCTGGGAGCTGGCATGACGTGCCTGTCCTGGGAGCCCGCTGACAAGGCAATAAAGGAGAACTCCTCCGCTGGCACCAGACGGCCCCCGTCCTGCGTCTTCCCCCCCCCCCCCTTCCCCCAGCTGGTGCTGCTCCAGTGCCCCTGGCATCTCCTCCTGATTTACTGCTGTTATTTTCCTCTGCTTTCCAATCACGTTTCTCAGGAGCGCTAATAATGTACTGAAACCGCAACACTCACGGTGTTGAGATCCTGATTGTTGTGGTGGATTTAGCCTGTTATGTGTGTGTGTGTGCGTGCGCGTGCGTGCGTGTGCGTGTGTATCGTTGCCAAGCGACAGGGGACCCCAGCAGAGCAAGCTGAGCAGAGATGAAGAGAGCTGTGAAAAGTGGAAAAGTTTGTGCTGGTCACACACCATGTGACTCCATCTGATAACGGTGCCAGTGGCTGGAACTCGTTCTCATTGGACCATGGCACGCGTGATGCTCTCTTGCCCAAACACCATCCCTCTGCCTGGATCTAGCAGGTGACTTTAGGACATGGAGAGGAGAAGAGAAATGGAACTTTTGTTTTTGAGTGACAGATCAACACTGCACTCCCCTCCCGTTTATTTTCCCAATGGATTTGCTGGCCGGTCGTACCGATTGTGATGTCACAGTCGCAAATCTCCTCCCCCTTCAGTGCCTCCGCGTTTCTGTCGGCAGGAGCTCCTGGGAGGCCTTGCCGGAATTGGGGTTGTGATCTCAAATTAAGAAGATGGCAACAGAACAACGGGGAACGTTCGGCGCCTTAATTGAGTTCCTCAAACAGGCGGACAGGTTTTAATCCAACGCAGGCTCACGTTAGTCTTGCTAATATTTCTCAGACATCTCTTCTCCCCATCTCTGCTCAGCTTATATTCATTTCTAATGAGAGCGCATGTTTTTTTTTTTAGTTCTTTTTTAGCCCTGAATGTTTTAACTATTGGTACAATCAGCTGGGGGTAGAGTACATGCTTTTTTTAGTCTTTAATGTTTTATCTGTTGGTGCAATCCATTGCAGTAGAGTGCATGCTTTTTTTAAAAGCCCTTAATGTTTTAACTGTTGTTACAACCAGTTGGAGTTCCTCAGAATTGGAGCCCTGGTGTCATGTGACGCTGGTGTGACAAGGCTGAAGGCTCGTGAGAAATCCAGTGGCTGAGCTGCTGCTGCTGCTCGTTTTGCCTCCTGCCTGCTAACAGTGAAGAGCTTTCCCTCTGGAATTTTCCAGTAGGTTGAGACATTATCGGGCATGTCACTCACATGGTTAAAAAGGTACAGGCAGGTTTGCTCGTGTCATGTGATTTCTCGGGAAGAGGGCTATGTCTAAGTGTGTGTGTGTTTGTGTGTGCATGCAAGCGTGTGTGGAGTGTGTGTGTGTGCATGCATGCAATCGTGTGTGTGTGTGTGTGCATGCATGCAAGTGTGTGTGTGTGTGTATGCATGCAAGCATGTGTGGAGTGTGCATGCATATGTGTGTGTGTGCGTGCGTGTATGTGTGTGCGTGCGTGCATATGTGTGCGTGTGTGTGTGTGTGTGTGCATGCATGTGTGTGTGTGTGTGTGCATGTGTGTGTGTGTGTGTGTGTGTGCATGTGTGTGTGTGTGTGTGTGTGCATGCGTGTATGTGTGTGCGTGCATGCGTGCGTGTATGTGTGTGCGTGCGTGCATATGTGTGCGTGTGTGTGCATGCATGTGTGTGTGTGTGTGTGTGCATGCGTGTGTGTGTGCAATTGAATGATCATTTCGTGTTAGCCACCGTGGATCGAAAGCAAAGCCGTGACATTTCCCCCTAATCTTGCTTTACATTATTTATGAATGGGAACTGCAACACGCTGAATTTAATCCAACACCAATTTGTCTCAGAGCATAGAGCGTTTTATTTGCAGAACGATTCCCTTTCCAGAATATGAGCATAAAGCATTCATAAATCACCCGGCTTATTTCTCGGTGCTGTGCAGCAGTGTGTGTCGTTAAGCGATGTGCACAGATTAGCATATTCACAGGAAATCAGCATCGCGCGCCTGTCATTAGCGAATAAGCAGCGCTTCCTTTACGCTGCCTTCAGTGGAGCGAGCTTCTAGAGAAGGCCCGCTTCGCGTAGGGTTAGGCCAGTTCACCACTGCCTCTGCCGTTGGGCATTGATCCAGGGTCCTTAGCTGATGTTGAGTTCATAAGCAGCTATGCCAGTTTATTTCTTTTTTTTCATTTACGTTTTTTCATTTAGGTTCTCTCATTCCCTGGCCATTGCTTTCCCACCACCCCCTCTTTCTCCACAACCCCGACCCCCCCCCCCCCCCCCTCGAGGCGCACCCCAGCGAGAGGTCGACCCCGCTCAGAGATATTTCCGGCTGTTTCTGACGGCAAGTCATCGGTCACGTGACACATTGACGTCACTGGTAGCGGTGCGGGGAGGTTGGGGAGGGGGGCGCGGCGGGGGGATGGGGGGGGGGGGGGTGCAGTACAGCCAGCATCACATTATCACATCAGCTCATGGTGGGAGAGGCAGAGCAGAAATGGAGAAAGAGGGAGAGGCAAAGCCAGAATGGAGAAAGAGAAAGGAGGGAGAGGGGAAGAAAAGGAGAAAGAAAGGAAGAGAGACAGAGAGACAGAGGGGAAGAGAGAGAGCTGAAGGCGACAGCAGCTTTGCTTCGCTGATTTTTATCTCGGACCTATTTCTGTATACCCCCCCCCCCCGCCCCAGCCCGTTTACATACGATTAGATTTGCTGTGCAACCCCCCTCCCCCTCCCACCAGTTCCTCCACATAACCACAGCTCCTTGCTTTGGCAGTGCTATTTAGAGTGCTCTGCATAACAGTAATTATGGATGCATTCGCCAACATCCACCCCAGTCCCTCCCACCCCCTGTCTCACCTGTCCCTCCCACCCCAGTCCCTGCCACACCTGTCCCTCCCACCCCAATGCATACCACCCCACCCCCTGCCTCACCTGTCCCTCCCACCCCAATGCATACCACACCTGTCCCTGCCACCCCAGTCCCTGCCACCCCAATGCATATCACCCCTGTCTCTGCTATCCGTATTGAGCTATTGAGTCATGACACAAATATATTGGATAACTAACACGTTAGTGAGCCATATTACGTGGCAAATCATTTCTGCCTATATTATTGGCTTACTGTATTGATAGTGCATTACTAGTGCAGCATTTATACAGTATGTATCCTGTGCTGTCAGAGGTCATGCTAATTGCAACTGTGCGCTGAAAGGTTGTGGCTCACTGGCTGTGCGTAGTTCAAAACGATGCAGTGAAAAAAACGGAAAGGAAAACCTTATTCGAATTGTAGTATTTTTGTGGACTGCTGCACTTTCAGGTCAATATTAATGACATACTGTAACTGAGATTGATCATCTGTCTGGTGGAGAGGTACATAATTAGCAGTAATGTGCATTTCCTGCGCAGCTTCGGGTAGACTAGCATGAGACAGTGACCGTTGCTTTGTATTTTATAACCGCGATTACTCTGAGAATACTCACCTTTCAGCACTTATTGGCTGACAGGGGAGTGACTCCCACAGTAGGTCCAGATCACCCTGGTGGTTCCGGTAGTGTTACATGCTAATGCAGGCAATGCACAGAAGCACGTGACAGAAATAAGGCTAAATGTAGTCATATGTATAAAGGTGACCTTTACTGGGGAGAAGATTATTTGCACATTTATACGTGTAACTACAAAACGCATTATTTTTGTCATGTTCTTCTGTGCATGGCGAGCCAACGCTAATGCTACCCATCGCATTGCATGAAATTTTTCAGTGGATTTTAACGATTGTAGAGACAGCCGGTGATCCTGGCTACTGCGCACACAGAGCGTAGCCTCAGATGAATAACGCGCCGCGTAAAAAAAATCGTTGTGGCCGTGACTGGAGCATTAAAGGTGCCCTTTGTCTCCGGGCCGTGTCCGTAACTGACAGCGGTATCGGTGCTGCGTGCGTGTCTCTCGTCGTTCGTCACTTGCTATCGGCAGTGTCACGGGACTCGGACTGAGTCATCTCCTAGGAAACGCTCGCTGCCTGAGGTTTTCACGTGCCAGCTGAAGTGCTTCCTACGACTCTCTCACTCTGTCTCTCACTCTCTCCCTGCCTCTTCCGCCCTCTAGCTCCCTCTTGCGCTCTTTTCCACCTGTTGTAATCAGATCCTGATGAGTTTATTCCCCTGGGTAGCTGATGTCTTCATTCATGTGGATTGGCTGTGTCTTTCCGTTAGCTTGTGCATCAGAAGCAGAACTGTGACGATGAAAGCCGTTAGCTGCGTCCCGAGCGCATTCCGTTGGCCGGAGCCGGAGCGCGAGCAGAAGCAGTTTGCGATAAGAGAGACAGTTCTCTCTTCTCACCTCTTATCTTGCAGCCATTGTCAGCCTGTCTGTTTCCCGTCACCAGTCGGGAGCGTACAGCCAAGGCCCGCCGCTCGTGACGCGCTGAATGATTTGCTGCTGTTTTGGTTTTTTTTTGGGGGGGGGGGTTTGTGCTGATTTGTTGTGTTCAGTGTGGCCGTGATTTAGCGGGAACCTGGACCTGACGGTGCTGTTCTCTGTCGTTGCCTCAGGGAGATGGATCCCGAGCAGCGGAGCCAGAAAGACCCGGACCCAGCGGGGCCAATCAGAGCAGTTTCAGCACCAGGCCGCTCTTCTGCACCCTCAAAATCAGCCAATCCAGCTGCCCCAGCATCTGCCCCACAATCCACTCCGGCAACTGCCCAGCCAACCGGCTCAGCAACTGCCCCAGTGTCTGCCCCACAAACTGCCCCGGCATCTGCCCCACAAACTGCCCCAGCATCTGCCCCACAATCCACTCCGGCATCTGCCCAGCCATCCGGCTCAGCAACCACAGCAGCAACCGCTCCAGTAACTGCCACGGCAAACATTCCAGCAACCGCCCCAACAACCGGCCCAACAACTGCCCGTGCAACTACCCCAGCAACTGCTCCAGCTACTGCCCCAGTAACTGCCCCCGCAACCACTCCAGGAACTGCCCGTGCAACTACCCCAGCAACCACTCCAGCAACTGCCCCAGTAACTGCCCCAGCAACCACTCCAGCAACTGCCCCAGTAACTGCCCCAGCAACCACCCCAGCAACTGCCCCAGTAACCGCCAACAGGGCGCGGAAGCTCGAGAGAGCTCCCAGAGCACAGTCATCGACTGAGCCCAAACCCACAGAGGCGACCCAGCCCCCTGCAGCCCCCTCCAAGACCCCCCACCCCAGGCCACCGGGGTCCGGGCCCACCCCCTCTGCAGCGAAGCCCCCAGAGCCCACCCCAGCAAAGGGACCACCGGGGCCATCGCCCAATCCGAATGTCCGACCCCACCCGCTAGGGTCCCGGAGCCCCTTCTCAACGAGGGCTGCCTCTGTGCCCCATCCTCCCCCCACCAGCCCCGTCCCGCCCCACCTCAGCCCCCACCCACAGAGGGCCTTCTCAGTGGCAGGTACAGCGGACACCCAGCCCCAGCCTGTGGAGGACTTCAGGTACGCTTAACCTCAAACTTACTCTCAATCTCACGTTGAATCCCAGTCACACTTACAACGGCATACATTCTGATTTAGGGTTAATAAGTAGTGAGATACGGGAAAGATTTGAACTCCGATCTCAAATGGTGGCATGGAAACAGTTGGAAATTTGCCCCTTGGTGCCCCCTGGTGGCAACCACGGGTTAAAGCATCTGCTTTATTTTCTTGAGTTAATACAAAAATTTGGCTAGTTGGATAGGAACATTTTCTAAAAACAAAATAGAGTTTTCTAAAAACTATGCAGTATTAGCTGGTGCATCTGAAGCAGAGGGAAGTAGGTAGAGGAGAAACAGGAAGTCGGGCTTCATCAGTGGCAAGATTTTCTGAGTAACTGCTAGACTTCATCTTTTCTGTTCCTTCTTTCAGCAGCGGATTCTTCTCTGTCACAGGATCCAAAACTAAAAACCTTGATCAAAAAGAATGTAATATATGAATTGTTTCTTTTTTTTTTTTTTTTTTTCCGGGAATCCCCTGAAATAGTAACACGTCAGGAATACGATACACTGTACATTCCACTGTGGTCGTGTTTCAAATTCTCAAAGCTTAGCTGCCTGCTGTTTTAAAACCTCAGACGTTTTGTGTGTGGCGTGTGTGTGTGTGTGGCGTGTGTGTGTGTGTGTGTGTGTGTGGCGTGTGTGTGTGTGTGTGGCGTGTGTGTGTGTGGCGTGTGTGTGTGTGTGGTGTGTGTGTGTGGCGTGTGTGTGGTGTGTGTGTGTGTGTGTGTGGCGCGTGTGTGTGTGTGTGTGTGTTTGGTGTGTGTGTGTGTGTGTGTGTGTGTGTGTGTGTGGCGTGTGTGTGTGTGTGTGTGTGGTGTGTGTGTGTGGCGTGTGTGTGTGTGTGTGGTGTGTGGCGTGTGTGTGTGGTGTGTGTGTGTGTGTGTGTGTGTGTGTGTGGTGTGTGTGTGTGGCGTGTGTGTGTGTGTGTGGTGTGTGGCGTGTGTGTGTGTGTGTGGTGTGTGTGTGTGTGTGTGGTGTGTGTGTGTGTGTGTGGCGTGTGTGTGTGTGGCGTGTGTGTGTGTGTGTGTGGTGTGTGTGTGTGTGTGTGTGGTGTGTGTGTGTGTGTGTGTGGCGTGTGTGTGTGTGTGTGTGGTGTGTGTGTGTGGCGTGTGTGTGTGTGTGTGTGTGTGTGGCGTGTGTGTGTGTGTGTGGTGTGTGTGAGTGTATGTGTGTGTGTGTGTGTGGTGTGTGTGTGTGTGTGTGTGTGTGTGTGTGTGTGTGTGTGGTCCCCTGCGAATCACGCTCTGTCTCCTCTTTCTCCCTGATAGGGTGCACATAATCACATGGAACGTTGGGTCGGCTGTGCCTCCCGATGACATCATTTCCCTTTTGGGGCTGAACGTGAGCGATGGGAACACGGACATGTACATCATCGGGTGAGCAGGCGAAAAACTGCCACCGTGTGGCGCTGTTTTCCGTCGTCTGCACCGCAGATTTCCCTCACCTGCCATTTTTTAAAACTTTTCTCCCTCTTTCCTGCTCTCTTGCTCCCTCTCTTTTACCCCTCCCTTCCCTTCATCTCCTCTCTTCCCTTCCCCCTCTCCCTTCATCCTGTCACTCCAGGTTTGTAATGGTTGAGCTTATTAATGACCCCCCCCCACCCCACCTCTTGTGTTTTCTTTCCTCTGCCCCCTCCCACACCCCTATTATCCTATTTCTCTCTCTGCTCTCCTTTCTTCCGTCCCCTTCCCTATTAAATTTCTCTCCCTACCTGTGGATCTCTGTGTAGTGAATGACCACCCTTCGAAGAGTAGGTTATTATTTGGAATGTTGTTTCTACGCCGGTGCGTTCTAGAACTCCACCGCTGTCAGTCACCAGCGGTGACTGTGACATCAGCGTCAGAATGTTCAGTTAAGAACCGCTAACCCGTGGCTCCCTGTCTCAGGCTGCAGGAAGTGAACTCCATGATCAACAAGCGTCTGAAGGACGTGCTGTTCACGGACCAGTGGAGCGAGCTGTGCATGGACACCCTCAGTCCCTTTGGATACGTGCTGGTCAGTAAAGGGTTAAACCCCCCCCCTTAAACCTCCCTACCCCCCCGTTGCAGGCTCTTTGTGGATGACGACAGGCTATTTTGACGAGGGTCTCTAATGATAGGCACGGTCCTGTCAGCTTCGGCCTTGAGCCCGCGCTCCATTCTGGAGGTCTGAACATTCCGTCCCCATTCAGAGCCTTTACTCATTCATTCACTCATTCATTCACTCATTCACTCATTCAGTCATTCATTCACTCATTCGCTCATTCACTCATTCATCCGCCGTTCTGTTCTGGTGCTGACGCACACACCTGGGGAGGGGTCCACATTTCTGAAGGGGTTCAGCCTCTCGGTTATAAATTTGTTGCACACACAGACACGCATGAAAGCATTTACACACAAACACACACTCGTCTTGCAGTTACACACAAATACACACACGCACACACACACGCATACTGAAAGCTCTATAAGCCAACTACATGACTCTTTCATCTGTTCTCTTTCCCCTTAGCGTAAAATTTGAGTTTTGCTCAAACATTTGATTTCTGAATTTGGTTACCATGGTGATGGATTACTTTAGAATGTGATGTCCTGTAAAGAACAAAGTCGCTTTCTTGTCATATACCTGAGGGAATTTTTTTGCATGTATTCACGGTATATTTGACAAGAAAGGGTACCGTCACACTGGAATTTGCACTGCTGCGTTACTTGAACAGGGAAATTAGCCTCTTTTTTTATAGATGCAAAATAAATCTCCTTATAAGGATGAAACGATAAAACACTGCGTCGTTAAGTAACCGTGAAAGCATGGGTGGGTTGCGGATGAGAGATGGGGGTGTCAGCAGTGACCCCCCCCCCCCCTTAGGGACCCAGAGTGATCTCACTCACTCCACACTGTGGGGTCAGTGGTGGCCCTGCTGGAGCCCCCACAGCCAGCGGAGGGCTCTCCAGGACATCCTGCCCCGCTGTGGGTCCCCAGAGGCCCCTGGGACGGGCATGCAGCCAGAGAGGGCCCTGGGACGGGCGTGCAGCCAGAGAGGGGCTCGCCAAAAAATCATCAGTCGCCTTGGTAACAGTCGATCTCCACCTTTCCCATGCCCCCCCCTGAACCCGCATCTCACTGGAGGTTGCGTTGAGAAGGGGGGGAGGGGGGGGGGATTTAATTTCCCTGGCCCCTGTTTTAATTAGTTTTATACACTGAATGTTCCCCGTAGCGTTGTAACCACATTGAAAATTTTAAAATCCACTCTGACCCCGCTGGCCAGAAAGTACCAGTGAAATGTTGTTTTTTTTTTTTTTTCGCTTTTCAGATGTATTTCAGATTCAGTCACGTTCCCTTATAGGACTGCTGCTTGTGCTTTTCTTTTGTAAAAATCTTGTGTGTCAGCTGTAGCACACACCCATGTCAGCCCAAAAATCCACCCCCGAAGCGCTCCCTCCTCCCCTGTCCCGTGTCGCTGCAGATATATGTATATAGCCCCAGGGCGTCTGACGGGTCCGCTCCCCTCCCGAATCGATCTTGGCGCCGTTAGGCTCCGCCCCACCGCGCTCTGTTACCGTGGGGATCGCCGCTAACGCTGCTTCCTCCACGCGGCGGTTTTTTTTACGGCCCAGCGGAATCGGTTACGCAACCGAGGCGTCCGATTGGCCGAGGCAGGGCGGGGAACGCGGGAGTGAGGGAGTTGGGTTAATGTGGCGCGGAGTCCGGCCTGCGTCTGGGGGCACGGTGGTGGGGGGGGGGGGGGGGGGGGGGGTGCGGGGGGGGGGGGGGGGGGGGGGGGGGGGGTGGCTTGTGAAGGCTTGGTCAGGGTCTTTGGTGGTGGGTAAGGGGGAGGGACAAGCGTGGGGGGGGGGGGGGCGGTTGGGCCCCTTTGGTCTTGCGTAAGATGTGGCCAAGTGCCTCGGGCATCAGTGGAGGTCATGTGACTTGCACGTTGTTCCATGTTTACCCCCCCCTACGCCTAACACCCCCCCTCCAGCACAATGTCACACATGATCTTTTCTTAGCTACAGTTTCTCATGTTTAGAGACAAAGAGAGAGAGAGATTCAGAGAGAGAGAGAGAGAGAGAGATAGGGAGAGAGAGGAAAGAAGAGAAGGAAATAGGGGTGACTAATACTGGAGAGCGGTAATGTGAGATGGTGTGAGAGAGAGAGAGAGAGAAAGAGAGAGAAAGAGAGAGAGAGAGAGAGAGAGATACAGAGAGAGAGAGAGAGAGAGAGAGAGAGAGAGAGAGAGAGAGAGAGAGAGAGAGAGAGAGAGAGAGAGATCCGTTGTCATTTTCCCTGGGTCACAGTGTTTCCAGGTATCAGCTTCCATTCCAAAAAAAGTTGTTTGTGGAACCTCACGGGATCACACGGACGCAGCCTGACCCTGATGATGAGGGGTGGGGTCGCTGAAGGGCCGGTTGACTTTTCAAACGTCCCGCCGGCGTTCTCTCCAGAACGCAGGCGGCCGCCGGGGCAGGCCGCGGATCTTAATCGCGCGACTTCACTGTCCGCCATTCTGTGGGCCCTGTGCTCCTTTGCCTCTGTAGCCTGTGCACATTGCACCATGCAAATCCCAGGTGTGAGGCGTGCACCTGCGTAACCGACAGAACCTGAGAAGATGTAAATTGGTACACGGATGGCAGAGTATGTACCCGTTTAAAAGCCATTTGGCTTCCCCATAAAAAAGCGTAGTTAGTTTATCTTATAGTTGTTATTCAATGTGTATGTCCCAAGATTATAATACTCAGCAGAGCGCATATTGAAGGCTGACTCATAAATGCCAGTACGTTTGAGCAAATATGTTTTAATATTTTAATATTCTCATGCAAGCGACCAAGGTGCCTTGTAGTCATGATATTATGCAGTGCTTTTATCTAGCACTCCTGACCTTTGTGTATTCGTTTTAATTAATCTCTCTCGCTCCCTTACTCTCTCTCTCTCTCACTCTCTCTCCCTCCCCCCCCCGTCTACCCCTCTTTCTTCCTCTTTTCTTTTCTTTCCTCCTTTCAATCTCCTCCAGGTTACGTCCCAGCGGATGCAGGGGGTGCTCCTGCTGGTGTTCGCCAAATACTACCACCTGCCTTTCCTGAGAGGGGTGCAGACGGAGAGCACCCGCACGGGCCTGGGGGGCTACTGGGTGAGGGACACCCCCCCCCCTCCCCTCACCACAGCGAAGTCCCCAATGACCACACAGATTTAGAACTGTATCAGAACATTAATCGCGCTGCCTGGTTTAGTATGGAGAACGTGGGGAGTGATGATGTCACAATGCAGGCGACAGCAGGCAGCACGCTGAGGCTGTGCCTTAAAATGGTCCACTGGTATCCCTGCGACTGTTTAGGGTGTCAGCCATTTTGTAGCGAATGGCGAACGCCCTAGTTAGTCCACCATTTGAGGCACTGCCTATCCCAGCATGCTCTGAGCCAGGCCCTAGAGGCCTTCCCATGTATTCTGTTGTTTTATACCATCTGAGCTCTGAGTTAAATATGTTTTAGATATTTTAATATTGGTATTTATTGAATGGTGACCTTAATATCGTATCTGCTATTAATTCTTCATGGAAAAAATGTGCTGCTGGTGGCATGTGTAATTAATTGCTTGGACGAGCTGAATTACTTGTTTAATTTACTGGGTCGCATCGAAAAATGATTTACTCTTTGTCCTTTCTTCCCACTTTGTGCCTTTTCTCTACCTCCGCCCCCTCTCCGTCTGTCCCTTCATCCCTCCCTCTCTCTCTCTGTCTCTCTCTCCCTGTCCTTACTGTCTCTGTTTATCGCTCTTTCTCCCCTTCCCTCGCTCCGTGCCTGTTATATCTGTCCGTCTCTCCCCTTGCCGTTTCTCTTCGCCGCGTCGCCGTCTCCGCTCCGTCTCCCAGGGCAACAAGGGCGGGGTCAGCGCCCGCATGACGGTGTTCGGCCACTCGGTGTGCTTCCTGAACTGCCACCTGCCCGCCCACATGGAGAACTCGGAGCAGCGCATGGACGACTTCGACAGCATCCTGCAGCAGCAGCAGTTCGAGGGCCAGGCGGCTTCGGGGGTGCTGGACCACGAGTGAGTCGCCACGGAAACAATTCCCATCCCATAATCCCCTTCCTTGGCCTCCCTAAAGAGTTCCCAACGCTGTTCAACCCCCTGTTTCTACTCACCCCAGCATCGTTATCTGTAGTGATGCGTGGCAGTTATGAGAGTAATTAGTAGAAGTGCTGCAACAGGACTGCGTGAAATTCTTTGGACGTTGGCTGTATTTTGATGTTGAGTGTTTTCAGTATAGAAAAAGAGTAAAATGGTTGAGCAGATCATCAGTTAATACAGTAATGTTAACTATAATACGACTGCTAGTATAATTGTCATAGTTGTAATCGCAATTATTGTTGTTAAGTACAGCCCTGTCCTTCTGTCCATAGTGTGGTTTTCTGGTTTGGGGACTTGAATTTTCGTATCGAGGACTATGAGATGCATGTTGTGAAGGGGGCCATTGACAATAACAGACTCTCTCTGCTTTGGGAGAAAGACCAGGTGAGAGATGCACAACCCTCAGATTTCATTTCTAGTGCATGGGGCAGTGGAATTTCCCAGTGCACCAGTAGATGTCACTCTAACACCACAAAAACAGCCGTGAATTCATACCATTCAATGCTGCTTTAATAACATTATAATTATGGTGTTGTTATCAATCTGAATGTAAATATCGCTCTCTTTGTGTCGTGTAGCTCAACATGGCGAAGGACAGCGAGCAGGTTTTGGAGGGGTTTCATGAGGGTCCCCTCAAATTTCCTCCTACTTACAAATTTGATGTTGGGACGCACACGTACGACACTAGGTATGGACCTTAGCTGTTTTTCCCTTCTAAACACAGGTTGGGAGAGCTCAGCAATCACTAAAGTGAAATTGGAAAAAAATGAAGAAGTATTCGTATTTTCAAGCTTAGAACAAACGTTGTTTGAAGTCCTGATCCAGGCCACTGTTTCTGACTGCTCTGGAACAGAACAATTAGCTACATTTGGTGCTCCGACCGTCACCCAGCACCACTGCGCTTTGTCTCCCCCTAGTGGTCAGAAACGTAAGCTCGCCCGGACAGACTGACCCTCACCCAGCACCAATGCGCTTTGTCTCCCCCTAGTGGCAAGAAACGGAAGCCCGCCTGGACGGACCGCATCCTGTGGCGGCTGAGGGCGGCGGCCCCGCCGGGGCCCCCGAACAGCGGCGGGCCGAGGCGCAGCCCCACGGCGGGGCTCACCAGCGGCACCAGGGTGACGCAGCACTTCTACCGCAGCCACATGGAGTACACCGTCAGCGACCACAAGCCCGTCTCCTCCCTCTTCACCTTGCAGGTGAGCTCCGCCTCCAGCCTCCGCCTCCGTCTCCGCTTACCCTGCTCCCTTTTTCACTCGGGATGTCCCCTTTCTTAGTGGGGGGAGCGGGGGGGGGGGCTGTAAAACTTTACCTGTGATCCCAGAGGACCATAGCCTGTTCGGTTTCGGTTTCTGACTTTTAAAATTCGGCCACTAATTCAGACCCAAGAAACCAGGTGAGGTGAGGTGAGGTGAGGTGAGCACCTGCCAAATTAATTGAAATGGTAAAGGGGCTGCATTTATATAGCGCTTTTATCCAAAGCGCTTTACAATTGATGCCTCTCATTCGCCAGAGCAGTTAGGAGTTAGGTGCCTTGCTGAAGGACACTTCGACACACCCTGGGTGGGGTTTGAACCGGCAACCCTCCGACTGCCAGACAATCAGTCTTACCTCCTGAGCTATGTCGCCCACATGATTGATCATGTGCTGAGTGACGTAACCATGGATACTGCCACACCCAGGAGGTTTCCCGAGGGCAAGGGTGAATATTGCCCTCGGGAAACTGAAGATATCGTCCGCTTTTCTACCGGTTATATTAGGCGTGATTACTTTAGAATTTTTCCTTGGATTCAAAATAAAACATTTTGAACTGATATTGATGCCGATATAATGTGATAATTGCCCAATATATTTTTATTTTTAATTTTTTTATTTATATAGCACTTGTCATACAGGTCTGTAGCACAAAGTGCTTTACAGAAATAAGAAGACAAAATAAAACCATAACTAAAAATAAAACATAATTTATGGTAGATTATACGGTAAATATTGTGTTGGGTTTTTTCGCTGCGTATAGTAGCTGCACTGAATCCTCTTTCTGTGTGGTAGTTCCCATATAAGGTGGATATTCCCTTGGTGACTCTTACTGTGGAAGATGAGTGGAACCAAGTGTCAGACGCCAAGGCCAAGTTCAAGATGGCTGCCAACTACTCCCGCAGTTCCTGGGACTGGATTGGACTGTACAAGGTATCAGCTGTTCCCCTATCTGCGCAGACACTAATTATAGTTACAGAATTTGCATTCATAAATAGAAATACTGTAAAATAAAAATGGTTCTGTCCATTACTGTCTGTCTCCTTCCAGGTCGGATTCAAGCACCACAAGGATTATGCAGCCTATGTGTGGGCCAAGCAGGAAGAGTCAGATTACTTGACCCAGGAATATCAGGTAGGAGTAGTGCATATATGTGCACTCACACTGCTTACACACACACACACACACACACACACTATACGCACACGCACACACACACACACACACACAGACTATACGCACACGCACACACACATGCACACGCACACACACACACAGACTATATGCACACGCACACGCACACACGCACACGCACACACACACACATGCACACGCACACTCTCACACACACATGCACACACGCATACACACCCTCACACACACACACAGACTACACACACACACACACACCCACAAGCTGACGGGGCTTCCCTGCCTGTGCTCTTTCTGCAGGTGACATTTGACGAGGAGGATTTGCCCAAGGGCTCTGGAGACTACATCTTGGGTTACTATAGCAACAACATGAGCTCCATCGTGGGAGTGACGGAACCCTTCCAGGTCGCGACCTTTTCCGAGGCCTCCTACCTTAAATCACCTCAGGACACCTCACTGAAGTCAGTGGGGCTGTCAGGTGTCTGTCTTGTCTTTCAGTTAAACCTCCTCCCCTCTCTCTCTCTCCCCCCCCTCCCCCTCTTCCCCCCCCTCTTCCCCCCCTCCCCTCTCTCTCTTACACCCCTCACCTCTCTCCTCTCCTCCCCCTCTCTCCCCCCCTCCCTCAATCTCCCTCTCCTCCCCTTCTCCCCCTCCCTCTCCCCCACCCCGCTCCCCCCCCCTCCCCCTCCTCCCCCTCCTCCTCCTCTCTCTCCCTCCCGCAGATCCAGCTGCCCACGTCCAGCCCGGAGGCCAGCCCGTCGGACAGCTCCTATTCCAGCGCGGAGGAGGAGGGCGCCGGGGGGGCCCTCCTGCGCCCTACGTCCCGCAGCCCGAGCCCCGGCGGGTCCAAAACCCGCCGCCGCAGCCGCAGCCGCAGCCCCGCCCTGGCCAAGCTGCAGGGCCTGCGCCTCACGTCCCGCAGCCCCTCCCCCCGCCCCCCCGCCAGGAAGAAGAAGGAGCGGCGGGGCGACACGCCCGACGGCCTCCTGTCGCCCGCCGCCTCCAGCCCCCCCGCCTCCTCGTCCGCCATGGGCGCCCTCGTTACCGCCATCTCCGGCGAGCAGCTGTCCGCCCTGGCCGCCGATCCCGCCGCGGAGAGCGGGGAGACGGGGTCGTCGTCGTAGCGCACGACCCGCCACCCCCCCCCCCCCCCCCCCGTAAACCCCCCCCTAAATGACCTCTCTCTCTGGCAGTCCCCCTGTAGAGAGGTTTGTGTGCCATTTCAAACCCGCCCATAAGAGAGAAAACAAAAAAAACACTGACGGTTCTGTGTGTGTTTCGTTGATTTTGTGTACCGTGCAAGCCCTCAAGTGATGACGTCATCATCAGGACTGGACGGAGGCCTCTTGTGTGATCCTGTCCTTCTCACGACACGAAAAAAAAAGGGACCAGATCTTGTTTTCCCACACCTCCTCTCACAAAGTGTTTTCTCTCACTCGTTCCCCTCTTTTCTACCACACTTTTATCTTCTTCTTCCTCCTCTTTTAGTCTCTGTCGGTGTGACCCCGTTCAGCCTTTAAACTCTGCCTCCTGAGGAGTTCACACAAAATGGCGGCGGGCACACAGAGGCCCCGCCTACCCTCCCTTCACATTTCTGTTTATTTATCCAATCAGATCATTCCTATTATGGTCCATATTATCACTCTTTATATCATGTGACTTCGGTATTTCTGAAACCCTGCTGTGTGCTGTGAAACCTCTCGACATGAAAGCAAAACAGAGACGCCTTTGGCAGGGATATGAGAGACCGGTGGCTCTATAAATCAGCTTAAATATACAGTCAGCCGGCATCTATTAAATTAAATGACGACGGGTCCTTACCTTTTAAGGAAAGGGGATTTTTTGGGAGCAGGTTGTACTTGACACTGTTTAAGATTTTATTCTCTTTTGTTGTACTGTAATTTTTCTTTTTCTTTTTCTTTTTTTTTTTAATACCAGCCAACAGCGAGGTTAAGCCTTTCAGTTTAAGAGGCTCAGGACTCATGTGGCTGAACAATCCCTTTGTTTAATGAGCCGGACAAGAAGGCGCTTCGCACGTATGGCCATTCGAGAGCACGATTTCTGGGGTTTTGGCACAGCGTTGCTAACTTACTGTAAACCGGGTCGTGCTATTCCTGGACAGAGATGGCGGCCATTTTATTTTTTTAAAGTAAATGGCGGACTCCTGACGGTGCTGAGAGTTTTTTCGCCGGCGTTTTTTTCACGCTACCACAGGGGCTGGGCCCCCGGCCCTCTTCCTGTAAATCTGCCGTCCTCTCAGTGTCCCCCTCCAGCCCTAACAAAGCGCGCCTCACTCAAAGAGCTCGATGAACAGATCTCGCTGAACCTGCTAATTGGCGGAGTCGGGCGTGCCGAATTCGCTCGGGCCGGTGAGCGAGGTGAGGTGTGCTTTGTTAGGGTTTGTGGAGTGAAGACCCTGCGGGACGGTAGATTCTTTGGGAACAGGGTGGGGCAGCACTTTCGACCACAGGCAATGTGTGGTGACGACGGGGAACAGCATACCTGTTCAGTGGGCCAGGGTCACGCAGCAGTGCATCCTGTGGTTCTGTAGGCGATGTACCGATGGAGGTGTTCATCTCTCCCCTTCTCCTCTTCCCTCTTTGGGCCTTCAGCTGAACTGAAAGGGCCAGTTTAGTGGTAGGACTGTGTTGGATTGTTAGTTCGTGAGTCCAGTGCTCAGTCTTTAGACTCTGTGTACCTTTACCTTTGCGTCAGTCTGTCAGAGCAGGCTGGTATTGTAGGACAGTGTACACCTTTGTGATGTAACTTCACAGTGTGGTTTAACACAATCTTCTCAATGCTGTGCGTGCACGGGTGTGTGTGTGTTTATGGTCGTGTGTGAGCATGTAAGTGAGTGTGTGCGTGTATGTGGGTATATATGTGTGTGTGTGTGTGTGTGTGTGTGTGTGTGTATGCTTGTGTGTGTGTGTGTGTGTGTGTGTGCGCACGCACGCACTTTAGCCCACATCTCAGTCCCATTGTCTTGTGCCCTAAATGCTGTCGCTGAATCTTTGCTTAGTGCGATGCTACTGTACACACTGTGGATTAGCGTCTTACTGTGTTCAGGTTAATGAGATGAAAATTGCCTTTAAAGGCTGGAGGAGACCTGGAAGGAATCAGCGCTGCAGAGAAGAGCTTTTACAAGCGCTCGCGTTTTCTTTCTCTCGTATATCGGTTTTAAATATATTTAGCTTTTTTTTTCTTTTCTTTTTTACTGCAGTTGAAATTTTAAAAATGAAGTCCATTTTACCTCATTTATAAGCCAGTGTAATAATCTGTTTAAATGAGGCCAGTAAGATCAGCTTTTGCAAATCCTCTGTCTGGACAGACTTAGTGAAAGATCAAACGAATGGTTACTTTGATGTTCACTCGCCGTGTCCTTTTAGGGATGTACCGTATGTGCATAATTTCTCCTTTTATTAAGATTAAGGCTCATTTTGTTAGATCTTCTCAATTTGGGGAACGCATCAAACATCACTGGCATTAATTACAGAATAAAAGATGGGAATATAAACTGTGTGTGTGAGTGCGTGTATGCGTGTGTGTGTGCGAGTGCGTGTGTGTGTGTGTGTGTGTGTGAGTGCGTGTGTGTGTGAGCGCGTGTGTGTGAGCGCGTTTGTGTGTGAGTGTGTATGCAACACACCACCCCTTTATGCCCGAAATTAGTGTAGGTGATATCTTATGTTTGCCTAATAATATACACTGCAGTGCTGATATAGTACAGAGCACGAGAGACAGCGACAGAGCAGCTGACTCAGACCTGTTACGGGGAGAGACGGGCTATCGACAGCATTAATCATTAGTGTCTGCTGATGGCCTGTTTCCGCGGTTCCAGCTACGGGGCTGTGTTTCGCTGCGCTAACATAATGGGAGAGCGCTACGGTCACCCCCGGGCCTGAACGCAGATCCCGCTACTCGCCATCCGGTGATTTCTGTACCGTTTCACCCCTCTGCAGTTCTGAAGTTTTTTAAAAAGAGAACAGTGTGAAAACTTTTTGAGCCAAAAAGAAGGGACATTTGTGTTTTAACTGTTTTGTTTTTGGCGTTAATGAAGGCACGTTCTGTGGTTCGGTGTGGAGAGAAAGATAACCGCGGGGAAAGTGTTTTTGTTGGACGTACTGTACCTAGCTTTGATACGTTGGTCCTTTAACGACAATTCACCTTGTGCGTTTGTGAGTCACACGATGTCTAACCCTGGGGGGGTCAATTTAGCGACATTTTCTAAAATAAAAATGCTGTTGATTTCAGGTTTCTGGTTAGAAATACGTGTTAAAAGATACTCGTTAGGTACTCCTGCGTGTCTGCTGCTTATTTATGTGTAATGACGAAACTCAAACCAAATTGTGCTGTATTTTAAGTAACTTAGGAATGTTGTTGTTGTTGTTGAATGCGTACCTGTTGCACTGACTGTAGATGAGAATATGTATACGTTGGATCTGTTTGTCAGAGCTCTGTAGAATAGATGACAATCAATTCCAAGAAGATCACTGTATATTTAGGTACTGTATCTGTTCTCATATTATTATAAGGTAATAAATGAGGATTGAAATTCTGTTGGCCAGTATGGTGTGAAATCATCCTCGGAGCAAAAAGGTATATGGTAGAGTTATATTTCGATTGCTAATTTTCCGTTGCCTTTTTTATTTTAAGATTATTTAAATTGTGTAAATATACATATGCATATGTATATGTGTGAGGCAAAAAAAATCACATCTTGCCAATTACTATTTCTGTGAAAAAAAAAAATTATTTTCTTTAAAAAGATTACTAGTGACAGTATGATTATTTTTTTAAGTGTAACGTATAGACATGACAGGCTCGCTGTCTTAATTAAGGGTCAAGGGTCAAGGCAGAATTTCCGTCCCAGCAGGCAATGCTGCTACAACATCAGAGCACCTTAATGCCCCTGTCACTTCCTGTACGAAAAACCCAATAAAATTCCTCTTCAATCTCTGAAACAAAGCTGTTTCTCTCGTTCAGTTTTTTTTTTTTTTTTGACTCAGCTGTTCATTATATATCATTATTTCTGTTATTTGGCCATTGTTTTTTTGTACATGGCTCAATCACGGTTGCAGTTGCAAATATGTGCATGAAAAGTAGCTGTTCTTTTGACTGTGGCATGTGTGTCCACTGCCAGCTGCAGGATCAGAAGTGGTGGCATTGTGGAATGTTTTGTTGAAATTTCTAAGTCAGAGTTCTAGAACTAGCACTGATTGTGACGTCAGCATTGTTCAGTTATTGTTCAGTTACTGTAAGAACATTCTAATCACATATTTTTGATTGTACACCTTAAAAGGCTAACGTGTGCACTATCATTAATGTATAAGAATAATATCAAATGGGACCTGTCAGTGTGTAGCATTTGTGCGGTATCTCATAGACTTCTCACTGAACTGTGTAGCTGTTTACAGGGACAAAGGTTAGCTGTTGTTCTCATTACATTACAGGCATTTAGCAGACGCTCTTATCCAGAGCGACGTACAACAAGTACCTCAAATCAAACACAAAGATATGAGTAGTTCACTGACTTGCACACTTAGTCATATATCCCCCGTGCACTAATCTTATGAGGTTCTTGGAATTCCAGTATGTCACTAGTGCATGCACTTGGATAGCATGATGTCACTTGACGTGCCTGTGCTGGTGAGAGATGGAACTGTTGTAAAATGTTAATGATTGATTGGACTCTTAAGAAGAAGAAAAATTGTGTGACATGTTTTATTTCAGCACTGAAACTTGCTTAAAGTTTCATTCATATATCTGTGTGGCAGCATGCACATACCTTTCCCACACTGATGTGCCACTTTTTTCACTCATTTTATACAGTGCAGGCCAAAAGTATTAAGACACCTTTTTTTTTTAAACTTCAGGTAGAGAAGAATTCAGTTAATTTATGAGTATTTATTGAATGACAAACCAAAGTACAAAGATACAAACTTTTTTTGCGTGCGTGTGTGTGTGTGTGTGTGTGTGTGTGTAAGCATATGTATGTGTGCGTGTGTGTGTGTGTGCGAGCATGTATGTGTGTGTGAGCACAGGCATTCTCCAGCACCCAGTGGCCCCAGTGACACCCACCCCCCCCCCCCCCACACTGCAGTACTGCGGCGGGTGCCAGAGGGGGCTCCCATCATGGATCAGGTGACACTGAGGCTAACTTTGGCAGCCTAACAAGCACAGCAACCCTTCCCCCCTCGCCACTCCCCCCCTACAGCCCCCCCGCCCCCCCCGCATCCACCTGCCCCTCCATGGCGACCTGACCCGACCCTCACGCCACAGCTGAAAGGAGGTGGCACTGAAAGACAGCAGTGGATGCCGGCAATCAGAACATCATGTTCTCCGAGTGACCATTTCTCAGATGTTTTCCTCTCTCTTTCTCTCTCCCTCTCTCTCTCTCTCTCTCTCTCTCTCTCTCTCTCTCTCTCTCCCTCTCTCTCTCTCTCTCTCTCTCTCAGGTCTAAAGCAGATACTGGGCGTTGGTGTTGGTGGGAGCGCGGAGCTCTGGGAGAAAAAGGCGTCTGGTTAATATCAGGCCTGACACTTTGACGCGGTTATGAACTTCATAAAGCCGCTCCCGTTGCTCTTATCTTAGGTGCGGTCTGTCCGCCCTGTGGTGATTTCCTGTGACAGCGTGACTAATACTGCTTCAATCCCGCTCTGTAATATGGACTACGGAGTCAGGGACAGGGCTAGAGCGGTCTGGGACCACGGAGCGAGGGACAGGGCTAGAGAGGTTTGTGACCATGGAACGCAGGACAGGGCTAGAGCGGTCTGGGACCACAGAGCGAGGGACAGGGCTAAAGCGGTCAGGGACCATGGAGCGAGGGACAGGGATAGAGCGGTCAGGGACCACGGAGCGACGGACAGGGCTAGAGAGGTCCATGACCACAGAGCATGGGACAGGGCTAGAGCGGTTTGTGACCACAGAGCGAGGGACAGGTCTAGAGCGGTCAGGGACCACGGAGCGACGGACAAGGCTAGAGCGGTCAGGGACCACAGAGCGAGGGACAGGGCTAGAGCGGTCAGGGACCACAGAGCACGGGACAGGGCTAGAGCGGTGCGCGACCACAGAGCATGGGACAGGGCTAGAGCGGTCAGGGACCACAGAGCACGGGACAGGGCTAGAGCGGTCAGGGACCACGGAGCGAGGGACAGGGATAGAGCGGTCAGGGACCACGGAGCAACAGACAGGGCTAGAGCGGTCAGGGACCACGGAGCAAGGGACAGGGATAGAGCGGTCAGGGACCACAGAGCGAGGGACAGGGCTAGAGCGGTTTGTGACCACGGCCTTTAAGCTTTTGAGGGGGACGATGCACTGCATGCAACGCTGCCTCATTTATCATTCACCGCAGCCAAAATCAGTGCCGCAAAGCATGCTGGGAACACGCAGAGGCTGGGATTCCGAGAAAGATTTGATGTCGTGTCACATGACAAAGGTTCCAGTAGAGTTTGCCAAAGCCGTCACAAGAAAGTATAATCACTCTACTGTTACTGCATTCCTGCTGGAGGACCAACAACGGGCACGTACAAAATCTTAAAAATCTGCTCTGTGTTACGCTGGTGGCACAGGATTTCCTGAAGTTACTCTTTTCTCTGCATTACAGGGTTCAGCTGTCTTTTTTTCTGGTTTTTTCTTCTGTGTGGGGTCTGTGTGATGTTTTAGTTCCATCCATCCAGTCTATACCCGCTTATTCCTGGTCAGGGTCGTGGGAGGTGCTGGAGCCTATCCCAGCATGCATTGGGCAAGAATTCACCCTGCACAGTTTGCTAGTCACAATCACACACGCACTTATGCACTCAGGGGCAATTTAGACACACCTATTTACCTAACCTGCTTGTTTTTGGTCTGTGGGAGGAATCCGGGAGTACCCAAAAGAAACCCACACAGACACAGGGAGAACAAGAAAGGCCCCAGGCGGGATTCGAACCAATGACCTTCTTGCTGTGAGGCACCAGCACTACCCACTATGCCCCAATATGCCCTTGTTCAAGGTAATTAACCTGAATTGCTTCAAAAAACATATCCAGCTAATATCAATGGATTGTGTGTAAAAAAAATCTAAGCTGCATAGCAACTGTATTATTTCAATAAGTGGGTTATTTATCAGAAAGACTGCGTAAGTTTGGGTGAAAAAAGTGATATCAAAGCTGTTACAAAATGTACAAATAAATAATAATAATAAAAAAAAACTTTTAATCATAGAATCTGAAGAATTTGGTTGAGAAGTGAACGTCAGCCTTCCAGTGCTCGACGTGGAACACACGGCGAGGTTTATGTAACCATCGGGGGGGGAGTTACATAAACCGTTGCACAGCGGATCCTAAATTACATACAGGATCAGCTGCGCAATGTTCTAACAGGTACGTCTTCGCATTGGGTCTTGTGTCCTTGCTCTCGGCACTGACCCGTTGCCTACAGCTGTGTGCGCTCTGGGGGCTGTTGTACAAGCCCCGCCCCCCCCCCCACCCCCACCAGGGGCTGGACGCAATGATGGAAGGCAGATTTTTGTCGCGTTCGTTGGAGAGACTGCGGACTCCCTGGCTGTAGTGTCATGGGCTGATGTGTCAGGAGCCTGGACCCCTGAGCGTAGCTTGAAATGGCTGACGTCACACCGCCGTCTCTCTTCAGCGACCTGTGGCCGTACAAAGTGTAAAGTACGAGTGAGGCAGGCGGACGGCTGTCAGGCCCCACGCCTCACGCTGGGTGAGGTCATATCGGCGGCGGCTTGCTTGTGTCCCTGGGTCAGCTGTGTGTTCCTGGAACCAGTAAAGTCATGAGCCCTGTTTGTGTGTGTGTGTGTGTTTGTGCGTACGTGCGTGTGTGCGTGTGTGCATGCATGTGTGCTTGTGTGACCAAGCTTGTGCATGTGTGCACACGTGGGTGTGTGTGTGTGAGGTGTGTGTGTGTGTGTGTGTGTATGTTCTCATTTGTGGGTGTGTGCACACGTGCCATTGTGTGAATGCGTGTGCATGCACTTACGTATATATGCATATGCGTATGCGTGTGTGTGGACAGTGTGTGCTTGTGCGCAGGTAATAATCACAAAGCAAACGCACAGGTCTCGCTTTCAGGCACAGGGAGGCAAACACACACACACACACACACACACACACACACACAACCGTAAGCCGCAGTTGCGCAAGAGACACGCGCGCGCCCGTACCCTAATCCCGCACCCTGCTTTCGGGCTGGAAGTCCCTCTCTGTCGATTAGTAACTGACCTTCCGCCCCCGACAAAAAAATGCTGTGTCTCTGCTCACCTCCTCTCCTATCACACAGGCAGCCGGCCCGCAGTTCAGACACATCGTGCTACGTCGCTCAGCTACCGTCTGCGCACAAAAAAACAGGCGATACACAACCCGGGGTGAAACAGGCGGACCCCACGAACACCCGAAAGATCCTAATCCCAGACTGTGCTTTACACACACACACACACACACACACACACAAAAAAGCGTGCAACTTTACATAACAAACATTGCGTCATGTGAGCGTGGAGCTGGGTGTTGACAGTAGAATGAATAGAGCAGGGTGTCCACCAGCCCCCCCCCCCCCCCCCCCCCCCCCGGCTCCATTGTTTGAGAAAGTGTCCTGTTTGCGCTTTGAGGGCCCGGAACGAGAGTTGTGCGGGGACACTGCTGCCAGCTCAGTCCCGTCTGATGCAATCTGGGGCAGGTATTGGGATTATGGAGAGGGTTGAGCGTTGCCACGACGCCCACAGTGCCCACAGCTGAATGCCAGAGTTCCATAAAACAGACCTGTCATTTCCCCTTAGAGGGACACCAGCAACAGCATCTTCAGGAATGTGTAGGGATTGTTATGGTTGAAGGTTTTTAAAAAAAAATAATAATAATTTTTTTTTTTACCATTCGTATTTCAGAGAAACAATGA
This sequence comes from Anguilla anguilla, assembly GCF_013347855.1. Lineage (NCBI taxonomy): Eukaryota > Metazoa > Chordata > Actinopteri > Anguilliformes > Anguillidae > Anguilla > Anguilla anguilla. Next base: position 2,848,069 of record NC_049210.1, on the reverse strand, counting down.
ACAAAAACAAGGAAATGCTATTTGAACTCCCAGCTGCATCCCACACCCAAAAAACATTCTTAAAAATACTAAATATACTAAATACAAAAAATACTAAACACCTAAATCCTATTCTTATTCTAGGCCATTATAATTTAAATGTAGAGAAGGAAGAGGATGGGGGGGGGGTGCTGGGAGTTTTATTTATTTTTTTTTTTTCTAAACGTTACAGATTCCCTGAAGGAAGCCCAGCTTGTTCCGTCCTTTAAGACAGTGCTGGGTGAGCTCCACGCTATGCTAATCTGTCAGCAGAGACAGTGTTTGTATTTGTCAGATATTCCGAATTCTGAGTTTGTTTTGGGGGGGGGGGGGTATTGGGTTCGAGAGACACGAAGGGGAGCAGGCTGTCTGCGGAGCAAGCCTGCACGGGACCTTTTAAGCGCTGACTGAGCCGCTTAGCGGGCGAAAGGGCCGCGAAGAAAACGCTGAGGTGGCACCTCACAGCTCACACCTGTCACCTACCGCTGGGACAGAGCCCCCGGCCCTCCCCCCCCCCCCCGAGATTAACACCAGGCTTACCTGTCTCCAGTTAGGCAGTGTCCTGGGGCTGTCTGTGGAGTGGGTTTCAGGTTTAAAATAGGCAGGGGGGGGGGGGTATTGGACTTGGATATAGACCAATGTAAGTGCAGTCAGCTTTATTCTTACAGTATGACAGCATTCTTTCTCTGTAGACTGAGGAATTTTGACATAGCACCCCCCCCCCCGCCCCCCCACCAGCCCCCCACCCCGCCCACAAACACCTTTCACCCCAAACCAAATCCTCACTAACTTCTACAGATACACCATTGGGAGTGTCCTGTCTGGCTACATCACTGCCTGGTATGAGAGCTGCACCTCCCTCACTCGATCGCTGCACCTCCTGCAAGGCTACAAAACAGCCTGGTATGAGAGCTGCGCCTCCTTCTGTTGATCATTGCACCTCCCTCGCTCGATCGCTGCACCTCCTGCACGACTACATCACAGCCTGGTATGAGAGCTGCACCTCCTTCTGTTGCTCATTGCACCTCCCGCAGTCGAGCGCTGCGCCTCCCTCGGCGGATCTCACGCCGGGAGGTGAGAGCAGCCCAGCTCGTCGCGGGCAGGGCGGTACCAGCTGTGTCCCGGGCCTCTGAGCGGGTCCAGGAGCGGTCTGAGGAAGGCCCAGAAGGCCACCACAGAACCCAGCCCTGCCAGCCACGGCCCGCTTTTCTCCGCAGCCTTCCGGAAAGTGTTATCAGAGTATCTGGTCACGGGCCAACAAGGTTCCGAGACAGCTCCTATCTCCAGGCCATGAGCGTGTCAAACCACCCTTACCCACCCCCCACCCCCCCACACCCACACCTTTGAGATAAGGTTTTGTCTGCCACTTCAGACACACACATTGTCTTCCCTGCACTGATTCTACATGACTTCTCCTGTCTGTAAAAAAAAAAAATGCTCACTCATGTTGATATCAAAATCATCCTTTGATTTGATTTTGATTTGGTGGTGACGTTGTGGCAAAAGCCCCCAGTCCCCCCCCCCCCCTTAACCCCCACTCCTCCCCCCACCCCACCTTGTAATCACAGGTTTGACTGCCTGGCCCAGCCGAAGAATGTGAAATGGAGCAAGGCGGGGCGGGGTGGGGGTGGGGGGGGGCAACATATTTCATGGTAGTCTGTAGCTCATGTGCCTGCTGTGTTTCTCTCCTCTCCTCCACACTTGATATCTCTTTCCTGGTGTCTCTTTCCCCAGTCACCCCCCCCCCCCCCCCCCCCCCCCGCGCAGATCCAAAGAACTCGAAGCTTAATTTACTGTCAGGTTGCAGCTCCACATAGGAAAGGAGCATACCGACAGAAACCTCAGGGTGATGCTGCCGGCTGCGGTCGATTCTCCGTGGAACAGCCGAGCAGGTGGCGGGGGGGGGGCACGGGGGGGTCCGTATGTGAGGCGCTATCTAGGTCAAACACCAGACACACACAGGGGCGCACTCGCTGACCCCCCCGGCCAGCCCTGTTTTTGAGAAGCAGGTTCACAGGGTCAGCTGGGCGAGTGCGCAGAGTAAAACCCGGAACGGTGCTTCTTAACTTCAGTCCGTGTTCCAGATTTGGGAGATGGTCCGGGTTTTACTCAGCGCAGGTATCCAGATAACCCCGGTAATCCTGCTGGTGTGTTGCAGCATACAGCGTTACCACCCTGTCGTGCTGCTCTCTGTCTTGTTGAACTGCATCGCGGCTCTATGCAGTTGTGTCTTGCCTCTCTCTCCCTGTTCTCCCTCATCTCTGACAGGTTTTTCATAATGTGGATTAATGGTGGCTAGGCCACGTGGCCAAAGGCAACCCTTCAAAGGGTTTCATGTTGCCAACCAAACCGTTCTCATAGTTATACATTAACCTAAGAATTAAAGATAGTAATCAAGAATAACAATACTACTACTACCACAATTACTACTACCACTAATAATAATAATGGCAATAGAAGAATTACATCTTTGCATCGTTTTCACAGTGGGTTGATGTGGGTTATGAAGCTGAGTGAGGGATCAAAGATGACGCAGGGGTTTTCCGATATGCAACAACGCATTTATATTGCATCATGAATCATCTCTTTTAGGGTTACTACTACCACAATTACTACTACCACTAATAATAATAATGGCAATAGAAGAATTACATCTTTGCATCATTTTATGATAGTTATTATATGCACAGTTATTTAGCTTGTGTGGTTTTTGATTGTTGCTTCTGCTGAACACACCTTACATTTCCTACACTTCCCACAATGCCTCTCTCCTGTCCTACACTTCCCATAATGTCTCTCTCCTGTCCTTTTCCCACAATTCTCTTCTGCAGCTTCTCAGAAGGACAATTAAAGTGACCTACTTCCCATCACCAGTTAATCACATAGTTCTAAAACAAAGTTCTTCATACAGTATTAATCAACGGACGTTTCTGGACTATTTGCTCTCAGTTGACAAATCTGCTGTTTCTATTGTAGTCTTCTTATCAGCACACACCTTCCTCGTGTTTATATTGTATTCTTTCAGTTAAACACGGACTCGATGCTGGTGCGTTGTTACATTTCAGCGCTGTATTAACACTGTAGTTCTTCTTTTTTTTCTGCCATTATTTGTTATTATTCGCTGAGAGCGATAGCGGCGTCAGGATCATCCTGTCCTGTCCCCCCCAAGTCAAGGTTGAACACATCGGCCCCATTGTGCGTTGGAAGGTCAGAGAGCAGAAAACTTGCTTGGTCACTCCACACTGGTGATTTTTGTTTTGTGCGGCGCGTTGATAAGGAGTCTTATCTGCAGCCCGGGCCTCCCTCTGTAACGGGCGAGGAGCGGGTGGCGATTCAGTTCTTTATTGATCGCGGGCCCCTTGTTTGAGTAGCTGGCCTGAGACACATTGGTTTTTTTGTGCTTTGAAGCAGAGGGTTATTCGGTTACTTGGTCATCCTCTGATAAGGTGAAGTGAGCTGATTTCTTGGTGTGTGCGAGTACCGAGTTCTGGACATATTAAGGTTTTTTTTGGGGTGTTTTGCAGAAAAGGGCATTGTTATAATTGGGATGGGGGGGGGGGGGGAGGGGTATGAATCCATGGACCAGGGGTTTCAGTGTCTTTGAAGATGGGATGATGGACAGTCATGCAATGTCACAGAGATGGAAAAATGAATTCACAGTTATGAAGCTGAGTGAGGGATCAAAGATGACGCAGGGGTTTTCCGATATGCAACAACGCATTTATATTGCATCATGAATCATCTCTATTACGGAAATATCTCTGAGCAATGCTAATAACAGAACAATTAAACAATAACCTGGACCGTTTATATTTTATCTCTCATATAACTGAATTTCAGTTTAGACAAAAAGCTAGTCTTTTCCCTTTACCTGGAGGCTAGATCAATTTGCTTCGGACCATCCATTTTGGTAACTCAATAAAAATGCAGCCTTTGAACATCAGGTACCTTTTTCAGAAGGTAATGGTAACGATGGCGACGAAGATAAGTTCATCTGTGTGCTGCACACGCGGCCTGTTTTGAAGCCAACTGCAATTTAAGCAAGACACCATCTGGTTTCCATGAGAACGGCCTAGTTCCGCGGGCCGGTGGCTTTTAAAGAAAAAAAGAGACTGGCTGGCTCGCAGCTTAACCCCTTGTTTGTGTTTAAACGTGTACAGGAAAAAAAATCTCCATCTACTGAAATATGCACGTGTCGTACAACAGTTAATTGGACATATTAAGCCATTTGGACGGGTTGGTTAATCAACTCGGATAACAGGTTTAAAGGACATGCGCAAACATACAGACTGCGCATTATGAGCACGTCCAGGCCTTTCCGGTCTGGAGCTGCTTTGCCCTCACATCAGAAATATTGCAGGGGAGTCAATAGGCTAACTGCGTCTCCTTCTCCTCCAGCTTGACTGAAAGAGCAACATATGGAACGAGTAGATCATCCACAGTGTTTGCAGTTTACATACAAGACGCTTAGGTGTACTTGGCTTTTTTATTTACTTACTGCCACACAAAACCGCACAAAATAATGTGCTGCCGACCTTGACATTCTCAATAAGTGATACAGCCTTACCTGTAGAAGCCCCATAACCTGATTGGCGGGCTATTCTCTATTCTTAAAAATATTCAACATTGGTTTTCAATGATGCTTCCTTTGATCAGCTTTATGTACTTGTTGTACAAGTGAAAAAATAACAATAATAAAAGAAACCACAGCATACTGTACTGGTTAGTGTTAGTAAGTAAGTATGATGCAATTGATGACAGAGAGAAACATCCAATTGGCTTTACTGGTTGCTGACCCTGTACCAAATTCTATACTGCGCCAATGTATTAAAGGTACTATTTATGTAAAAGAATTGTAAAAAAAAAAAAATTGGAGAAACCCTTGTTTTCCCCTCCTTTAGTCCTGATTTAAAGCTTTATTATTGTTCTGTATATATGCGTAATACAACTAAAGCAATTTATAGTGGAATTGTGAGCCAGATTATAGGCTACTCGGGCAGACTGCGTTGCGTGCTCTTCAGAACACCTGCTGTTGTCGGATCATGTTTGGAAACGCAAACACATACACCCAGGTGACAAGCAAAGCAACGTCACGGTACATGGCCATTCCCAGTAAATATTTCATTCAGTTCCTGTGGACTCAACTTCGCTCCATTGAACAAACCAAAATTGTGAACATCTGTTTACAGTGCTAGGCTATGTAAGAACAACTCTAAAATAAATGCGCTTTGGCTTAAATTCAGTACCATGCATGTTAGACAAATTTATCAACGTGTCCTTTTTCTGGATGATTAACGCGATTTAGCTAATTTATCGATATCATGCTCTAGACTATTTCACATAATGAATACTGATATACATAATTAAGGCCAGACACGGCTCTAGTCTTTCTGGTGTTATTGCGGTGTTTGAGATTGATAGCTGTGGACGAAAAATCATGGATTTTTCTCCGAATGCATAGCGGTGTAGGACACCGCGACCGGCGCTTTAGCAAATGACAATGTCACCGTTTAACGTTAAATTTATAACGCTGCAACATCGTGTTGAACGGTGCGTGACTTGTGCTGCAGCGGATGTGCATTTATGAATGATGAAGAAATGTTTTGTCGCATGTATTTATTTACAGGTATTTGTCGGCAACTCCCTTTCTTGCAAGACATGTTAAATAATCCATTGCTCCAGTAGCCAGGATACGGGAAGTGAAGATCAATTGGGGTATTTCAGTCGAGATCTCTGTTAAACACTCGTTTTAGTGCACATATAGTGTTGTGCACGTCATTCATCATAATTCCTACATGCTGTGTGTTGCTGTAACAGACACATTGTCTAAAATAAGCACATCTGTGTAAACAGAAAGCGCTATGTTTATGCAGACCACAGTAAGTACATCCTAGTCGTTACTTGCTAGTCAGATACCAAATCTAACTGACCAATCAAGTAACTGAATTTGCGCCGGAATCGTTCACCTACAGATGGACAGAATTTGCGTCTGGAGAAGATTCTAGTTTATAATGTAGGAGGGAAACACTGAACGTTGCTTGAATTGAGGTTCATGAGGATGTTTTGTAATGAATTCTGGACAAAAAATTATTCCATGAAGGTGGAGCGGAACGCAAAATAACACTTTAATATTTAGCCAATCCTCCACTTCATTGTAACGTGGTACCACCCGCTGCCGGAATCGGGGGCGCGCCGAGTTACGTCAGATGTCTCGCGAAGTTACATAAATACTGGTGCTGCTGCAATATTGCCGGTGTATTTCGCAGAGGCATTAAAGTAGTCAGCGTGACAACGTAATCCACGTTTTCTTCGAGGCAAGCATAACTTGTTAGCTTCGTACTGCCGAAAAGCAGGTAAAGACTTCTAAACCTCGATTACATTGTGAAAACAAAAAAATAGGTGAAAAAATGAACGGACAAATCAACGGGTTTCATAACTCGCTCATCGAGGAAGACTGCTTTCTGTTCACGTCCGAGTCTGTTGGAGAAGGACATCCAGGTAAGCTCACCCAATAAGAAGATGTAACGAACGTTAATGGCTAGCAAGCTGTCTGGTGACTAGCTAGGCTACTTACATGCCTGGTCGGTTAGATAACCAGCGTTTGCTGCATTATGCGGTCGGGTTAACGTAGATACGAACGAAGGTCACGTTTAAGGGTATTCTTACTGATGATCCCTTGTTAGATTTCACATGTAGACAGCTATTTTTTGAAAGTGAGCTAGTTAGTGCCGTTACGTAGTGGGCTTTTGCACGTTGGGTAGGTGGCTCACTTGATACTCCGGTGGAACCACGCGAGACATCATGCCGCTAACATTAGCCAGGTAGCTAACTAGGCCACATTAGCCTTCGCATGATAGCACATGCTTCATGGAACTTTTTAAACCAAACCTTGTTTGGCAAGTGGAAAGGGTTTAAAGATGTGTATATATAATATAGATATAACCAATATGCTTGTGTTTCATGATGTTGACATTTTATTTGTCGCTTTTATTTGGAAATTCCGTTTTTTTCTTAGGCGCGTATGCGCAGATGACCAGCACGAGCATCTTCCCTGAAGATTCGGTCAGTGCGCGTGCATCTCAGGCTAGACAAGCGGGCCACGCCGCGCGGGCACGACATTAATAATATCAACTTCTTAATTACGCTTCAATATTTGTTTTAACTTGGTTGCGTGATTATACCCTACGGGGATGTCATATCCATGTGCCGCTTATGAACGCTTCCCATTGTTTCAGGAAGAACGTAATTTTCACTATTGGATGACTAGCCGAATTTAATGCTGAAATGTGAAGCGTATTAAGCCTTAGTTTGTAGGCTACGCAGTGGCTCGTTTAGTTAACCTTGCTTTCGGATCAACCGTATGGCTTAAAACGGTAGTAAGTAGCTTGATAGCCGTGGAGTGACAATAGCAAGCAGTCATGGCGGACCTCCCGCTTGATCCACTGTTGCCCGTGAAAGCGAGCAGTGAAAACCCCTCCCACAACTGCCATTTTTGTTGATACTGTACATCAAATTTGCTTGTCACGCCGGCAGTGTTGCTAAGCGTATGTCTGGCCGTCGTTATGTTGCGTTTCCAAATTGGAACAAACTATTGGCGATTTATTCGGTAGTTAATGTTTGGCGTCCCATGTGCAGGCACGCTGCGGCGAAGTCGCACCCTTTTTCAGGCTTAACCTAATCCCGAGAGGAGCCGGATGTGGGGTATTTGTGGCAATTATACTAATGTGCTACAGACTGTATCCCTTGGATCGGGCGCCAGTTTACGTTCAGCTGCCTTGTAAAGCTGTCGCGTTTCTGGAAATGTAGAAAGCTACGCATTGTTCCCGTAGCATTTCGTTTATGTTCCGCTAGTGTATGGCTATTGGTTCTGAACCCACTGCGGCCACCACGTGGTAGCGCTGCAGTTGTTCTGGCCTGGCCCTGTGATTGGCCTTCGGTACGGCTTCACACGTTCAGCACCACGCAACCTTTTATGGTACCTACGGAAGGTACCCCTTCAATAGGACGCGTGGATTCTATTGGATAAAAAGGAACGAGGAACGCTAAAATTAGAACTGCCTAGTTTTTTTTGCGCAAAAGGGTAGTAAATACAGTTTTAACTCGGGTTAACAATTCATCTGAGCTTTTCTATGATTGCGAAGCGATTGCTGTCTTGACCAAATTGGGTGTTAAGTGCCGCTCTCCCATTCAACAGATAAGATTTGCGACCAAATCAGCGACGCTGTACTGGATGCCCATCTCAAGCAGGACCCCGATGCCAAAGTAGCATGTGGTAAGGACTTTCTTGTGATCTGCAATTCCTGCTCTCTTGCAAAAAATTCCTGGTGTTAACATGGGTCTAACTTGGGTATGTCATTGTGCCTGTCTGAATTCCAGTCAAGCCTTGTCCGAATTAAAATTTGCATTATTGATGGGGCATTGAATTGCAGTAATGGGCCCCATAGTTTCCTTTACCTTAGAGCTGTGTAGTGTTCTTGGCTGTGTAGTGTCCCTTGCCATAGCGCTGTGTAGTGTCCTTTGCCGTAAGTAGGCTATGTAGTGTCCTTTGCCATAGAGCTGTGTAGTGTCCCTTGCCATAGAGCTGTGTAGTGTTCTTTTCCACAGAGCTGTGTAGTGTCCTTTGCCTTAAGTAGCCTGTGTAGTGTCCTTTGCCCTAAGTAGGCTGTTCAGTTTTACAGGGCTTATAAAGGCAGCAGTATTAAGTTTCCCTCCTGTGGCGGTGTCCTGCAGAGACCGTGGCCAAGACGGGGATGATCCTGTTGGCAGGGGAGGTGACATCACACGCTTCTGTGGACTACCAGAAGGTGGTACGCGAGACCATAAAGCACATCGGCTACGACGACTCCTCTAAAGGTGAGCGAGCCGACTTTCTCAAACAGTCAGTTAAAAAAAACAAAACTCAAATTGCTCAAATTTGTTTTAAATGGTTGCATTATTTTTTTCACATGCTGTCGTGCTCTAGTTAATCCTAGTTGATTGGCAGTCTGTGTTACCGGGACACTAATTGTGTGTGTACGAATGTTCTCAGGCTTTGACTACAAGACCTGCAACGTGCTGGTGGCTCTTGAGCAGCAGTCTCCAGACATCGCCCAGGGAGTGCACCTGGACCGCAGCGAGGAGGACGTGGGGGCCGGTGACCAGGTGTGTGTCTGTGTGTGTGCGCGCATGCGTGTGCATGCGCATGCGCAAGACCCATCTTCTGACTGACAAAGCTGGGTGAAGTGGCATCCCACTGTGATCATGTGTGCATGTAAAACTAAAGTCTTGCTACAGTACTGTCATTCTTTTATGGGTAGGAAATAAAAATGCTGCTTTTTGATTGATTTGGAACAACCAGAGCGTCAGCAGGTCTGCAGGGCTCATCTTGTTTTCTGGAGCAGCTTGTGAAATCTCAGTTAATCAATCCTTAACGCTTATTGTGTGTAAGTTATCACAGCAATAATAAACAGGTTATTACAGCAATATAATGCAGTTTAGATTGGGGGGTGAGAGTCAATAAAAACAATGTGACCAATGACATGCATTAAATGAGTAAAGGGATAAATAGTGAATGAAGTGAAAAGGAATGGATATGTGTGTGTGGCTCTCGGTGTTCCTGCGTGAAGTTGTGCGTGTGTGTCTGCGTGTGCGAGAACAGGAGACTGCTGGGATGGATCGGGAGCGGTGGGGTCACGCGGTTTTTCCCGTTCTGAGTAAAACGTTTTGCCGCTCTTCCCTCCAGGGCCTCATGTTCGGCTACGCGACCAACGAGACGGAGGAGTGCATGCCGCTCACCATCGTCCTCGCCCACAAGCTCAACGCCAAGATGGCCGAACTGCGTCGCAACGGCGCCCTGCCCTGGCTGCGGCCTGACTCAAAGACCCAGGTAACCCCGCGCTGCCCCGCGCTAATTACACACACACACACACACACACACACACACACACACACACACACACACAGATACGGCCTGTAAATCTGCCCCAGCACTGAATAAAAACCCAAAGAAAACGCCTGTGTGTGTGTGGGTCCGGTTTCAGACCCGATGCCCTCCTTCCCCTCCGATGGCGTTGCGACGCGCTCACGTGTCCCCCTGCCCCCCCCCAGGTGACGGTGCAGTACCGGCAGGACCGCGGCGCCATGCTGCCCGTGCGCGTGCACACCATCGTGGTGTCGGTGCAGCACGACGAGGACGTGTGCCTGGACGAGATGCGCGACGCGCTCAAGGAGAAGGTCGTCAAGGCCGTGGTGCCCGGCGTCTACCTGGACGACGACACCATCTACCACCTGCAGCCCAGCGGGCGCTTCGTCATCGGGGGTCCCCAGGTGAGCCCCCCCCCCCCCCCCCCCCCCCACGCTGCCGCACGCGCTTCGTGGCCGGATATCCTGTCTGGCGTTCCGGGATGGGGTGACATTCGGTGTCTGGTGTAGTGTTCCCTTCCAAACGCAGCTGTGCTGTGCTTGCTGGTCCCCGTCCAGGAGGTGATGCATTATTTATTTATTTATGTCTCTTTGTGACTCCACCCCCCCCCCCCCCCCCCTCCTCGTTTCCAGGGCGATGCCGGCTTGACCGGGCGCAAGATCATCGTGGACACGTACGGGGGCTGGGGGGCGCACGGGGGCGGGGCCTTCTCCGGGAAGGACTACACCAAGGTGGACCGGTCGGCCGCGTACGCCGCCCGCTGGGTGGCCAAGTCGCTGGTGAAGGCCGAGCTTTGCAAGCGGGTGCTGGTGCAGGTGAGGGGGCGGGGCCCCGGGGCTGGGGTTACCTGGCGCTGTGGGTGGGTGGGTGGGTCGGTCCTGGTCCTGCTGGCCAGCTCTCTGGTTGCACTTCCGGCACGAGCCCCCATCTGCTAGTTGCTATGGTTCCAAGTGATGTCGGACTTGCGGTCTACGCGAGTTTCCCTACCTGGGAGGTCCACGTAACATCCTTATGTTGGATGGTTCTAGTCTGGCGAGGGGGTGGATTTGGGATTCTAGATGCGGCACGAATTGGCCAAGTTGTGACGTAAATGCACTTGCCGGTATAGCTAAACAAAAAGGAGTTTAACTGTTATAGCAGTTAACCCAGCAGTTAACCCAGGGCCACAAATTGTACTTAAGCATTCAGTTCCTTGTGGCATTTGCATTCTTATCCCCCTGAAATAGCTGAAGATTGCTTGACCATAACGGCAGCTACACGCGCGCGCGCACACACACACACACGCTTCCATCTTTCTTTCAGTTTATCTGACTAATGTGAGCGAGTTGGTTGGCCGAGTTGTGATGTGTTCCCGACTCTGAGTAAGCTACTGCCCGACATCACTTGAAAGCAGCAGCTTTAGGAACACGTCTGCCTCTGTTCGGCCTCTAGTATGGCCGTGTGTTTGCATATCTGCAGTCCTGTGAGCAGGACGTAGCCCCTTCCTGTTTATTATTATAATTTTTTTTTTATACAATCGTCTCTCTTTACCTTTTCTGAAATCTGCTGTATCAGGTGGCGTACGCCATCGGAGTGTCCCACCCCCTGTCCATCTCCATATTCCACTATGGGACGTCCCAGAAGAGCGAGAGGGAGCTGCTGGAGATCGTGAAGAAGAACTTTGACCTTCGACCCGGGGTCATCGTCAGGTAAAGGAAATGCCCCTAAGCCAGGGGGGGAGACAGCGGTTTCCGGGTACTGCTTCCTTTCGTTCCACACTGAAAGGAAAACGGATTTTATTTATTTATTTTTTTTAACTCCGCTGCTCCTCTTTGCCCTCCTCTCGCTGGCCTCTTGGGTTCCTGTGTCCAGGCACAGGGCCCCAGGCCTCTCCTGTGATCCCACTGCACATTGAGAGTAAGGCCCTGGCAGAAGCGCTAAAGCACTTAGCTTCCCTACGCAAGCTCGTTGCGTTACACCCCCTCCCCCCTCTTTGTTTTGTATGCATCAGTTACTGCTGACACCCTCACATGCTTCTTGGCCTCTGTGCAGATGAGGCTGAACTGTGCTGCAGTAATAATAATTATAATGCAAAATGCATCATTTATAGCCTGTTTTTTCCAGGGAGCTCGACCCTTTTCAGACATTTTCCAAAAATGGAAAGGTGTACTGTAAAATAATTTACATGCATAGGAACATGCATGCAGAAAATGACGATTTGACATTTAAATGTGAAGTAATGAAATCGATAAGCGGGAAGAGGGACTGAGGAGCCCGTCTCAGATGGGCGGGGGAGCTGATCTGGTGGATCCAGCAGAGGCTGGTGCTCAGAGGACTAGGTGTCGGGCCCCAGACTGTAGCTGGTGTTGGGTGTGACGGGCTAGGCTGTTCTAGTAGCTTTAGAGCGGAATACTTTCCATCTCACTGGAGTTTTTCCCCTCCTTGTTTTTCCGGGGTTCTGGAAAGGTGTCGGTAAGTCCTTTTTTTTCGGAGGTTCCTCTGTTCCCATCTCTCAGCCTATTGTAATTTCGTAAAAGCTTTACAATTTACTTTAAAAAAATTTTATTTATTTTTTTCTTCGAATAAGTGGTGGTTAACCTGGGTGTTTTGCCAGTCTAGGGATGGTAGTTTGTGTGTGCGTGCGTGTGTCTGTGCGTGGTTTAGCCGTGTGCGTGTTTGTGCGTGCGTGTGTGCGTGCGTGGTTTAGCCGTGTGTTTGTGCGTGGTTTAGCCGCGTGCGTGTTTGTGGTTTAGCCGCGTGCGACGGCCGCTAAATGAGTAAATTGTGTATTCCAGGGATTTGGACCTGAAGAAGCCCATTTATCAGAGGACCGCGGCCTACGGCCATTTTGGCCGTGACTCCTTCCCATGGGAGGTGCCCAAAAAGCTCAAATACTAAACGTGTCAAGCTTTTTTTCCCCAGGCCTGTTGGTGTATACTACAGAGAAGCCTGCACGGTCTTAGGGGGGAAAAGGTCTCCAAAAAACAAAAAACAAAAAAAAAAAAAGATCCTGCTTCCTAGTTGCTAAGTGATAGCCCCTCCCCTCTCTTTTTGGAAAACCCCCCTGTCTTTACTATTCCCCCCCCCCCTCCTGGCTTCCCCTCTGCCACTCCCTCCCTCCTCCAGAGCAGTCTGTGGTGTGTCTGTGTCCATTTGCTTGGCCCGTGTCTGGGACCATTAAGGAGTTTCCGCCTGGGAATGTGCATCCGATTTGGGGTCTTTGCTAGTTTTTAGACACCGAGCCAACTTTACAAGCTATTTGTCATGGTACAAGGGCGTGTGACCCCCCCCCTTATGTTTAAGTGTACTATCTGTTTGCTTCTTGTTGATGCTCCCCTGCCACCACCCCCTGCAATCACCTCAAAGTAGATCCCCCCCCCTTTTTAATTTCTTTTATTTCTCAACGTGTTGCTGTGAACATCCACGACCAAGCCCCCCCCCCCCCCCCCCCCCCCCCCCCCTCACTTCTACTAGGGGTGTCCTGGTCCTGGGGAGCCACAGGCTCCTTATTTCATCATTATTAAAACCAGCTCTGCTGATTTTCGTTAACTCTGTACTTTGCTAATGAGCTGGAGCAGTTGATTGGTTGACTTGACTTCACCTGGTTACTTGGGTCAGAATTTGGTGCTGATTTGATTTTTGAGCTGGAAAAACAGAAACCCTGTGGAACTTGTGACTCCAGGACCAGGGTTGCAACCCTGTTGACCTGCGCTAAGATAGAACTCAGTGATTGAGGGCTTGAGGGCCTAGTGGTTTGTGGTAGTTGGCATCGCTGTAAAGTGCTACTTGGTGCATTACTGTAGCGCATTCAGTATACAGTCTGCGACTGACCCAGTTGTTAAATTTAACCTGAGTTGAGACTAATGCAACACCTCCTTAGTGGTGACGACCTAGAAACTACAGGGCTCCATATTGAATTCCTGGGTAGCTGATTCTTGTACTAAGCTGCCCCCCCCCCCTTTTTTTGCAATTCCTCCACCCACTCCTACACCCCCTCCCCCACCACAATATTCCCTCTATCTGTTGCTGGAGGATGTATTGTCGATGGCACAAGGATAAAAGTTGTTGTTTTTTTGAAAAAGCCGCTATGCATTACAGGCTGACGCGCTTGCCAAAACGAAAGGTTGCTTAACTTAAAATTTTAAAAGAAAACAAAAAGAAAAAGTATCTTTCCTCCCTGTGCAGACCATTGCTGTTTTCTGACGTACTACAGAAAAGTCAGAAGCTGCTATCTCCTCTTCCCAACCCCTATATGGTCTGTAGGGCTGTCGGTAATACTTGATTTTTTTATTTTTTATTATTACACTTTTACAGTTATGCTGTGTTCCTCCGGTAAGAAATGGAAATTCCACTTGCTACAAAACCTGTTTTAAAGGTAGTTTGTTTCCTGTTTTTTATGTTTGTCTTTCTTTTCCATCCCTCCCCCCCCCCCCTTAAGGTTTTAAAAGGTTTAAGACAAAGGCACTCTCCCTCTTTACGGTGTGATGGCAGGTGTGAGTACAGAGAAGCCTGCCTCTATCGTTACCCTAAAGGTGGGCTGTCTTAGACACAAAATAAAACTCTCTTTTGATACTTGAAGACGAGTGGAATCAAATCTTTAAAGTATTCCTATTTATTGTGCTCTGAAGCTCCGTGTGGATACAGAGAAGCTGGAGCTTCAGAAGGCAGCTTTTTTTAAAAATTAAAAAAATAAATTAAAATTTAAAAAAACGAGCTTATTTAAGTTACGGCCGGAATGCCAGTGTTGGCCTGTGGTCCAAAGTGTCCTACAGAAAAGCTTTGGGTTCCAGCCTCAGCGCTGCCGTTGATGGTGTTCTTGAGCGGTTACGGATTGGGTGAGATTGTATTGACCGAGCACATCAGTCGCCCGTCTTTTTTTTTTTTTTTTTCTTTCTTTTTCTTGTCGCTTGCCTGCAATCAAGCGGAGCAAAGTTTGGCTGGTGTTGTACAGAGAAGCCGGCCTTGTTTACAACGCTCCCTTGTTTTGTGGCGTACGCTTTTTTCGATTTGGGATTTTTTTTTTTTTTTTTCCTTTGTACAATTCAGAGGTTGGTCAGTCAGTCTTCTGGTTACTGTAAAAAGTGCCTTTGCAAACTCCTCCTACACCCCCCCCCCCCCCCTTCCTTTGCCTAATCACCCCTCCTTCCCTTCCCAAATTGCTGTTCTTTTTGCTCCTCCTCCTCCCTCCCCTTACCATTCTTCCAGTCATGAAGAACAGGTAACTTGCATATGTCTCCTGCGGTCTTAAAACTTCCAGAATTGAACACGCATCCTCATGTCAAAGATATGAATAAAAATGCTGAATCATACTTGGTGTGTCTTGTCTGGCTGGTGAAGTTCAAGTACGCCCATTACCTTACAGGAATTTAACAGACGATCTTGGATCCAGAGCGACTTGCACAACTTTTTACATAGCATTTGCATTGCATCCAGTTATACAATGGCAGTGCCCTATGGGGGGAATTAAGTGGACTACTTCACCTCCCTAGTTGCACATTTGTAAGTACATAGACTGCAGCTGCGTACGATTTTCTGGCAGTGACCCTGTTTCAAGGTGGTCTGGACACCGTGGTTGAACCTGGGAAAGCATTCGATTAATTTACATTGGTTCACAGGGCACGTGAATTTAATGTTTACGTCTTTCAAAGCACACAGGATTCCTGGCAAGCAAGTGTTTGCCCCGCCCTAGCTCACGGAAAATGCTCTTGACGTCTGTGGTGTCTGGTTCTTTGTTGCTCGTTGCTACCGACAAGTTATCGCCCCTTTCAATTGAGTCTTATATGGGTTAGTTTTAAAAATATATATCTATACACTGTTTCACATATCAGGGCTTGATTCGTATGTGTAATGCAGATATTTGTACAAAACGGGTCATGTCTACCGTCTTCCCAATTTAACTATTTTCCAGAACTCTCCATTTCGAAGAGAAGAAACCTGGTCCTCTCACCACGTATTGTGCTAGCAATGCACCGAGTTTTAATCCTTTGCGAAATGCCGAATTCATAATTGCTCAAACTCTCCAGCAAAGACGAATACATCCACTACTAGCAAAGACTGATAAAAAATTTCCCCGGTTTGGATTTGTTTGCATGCGACGGCTAAAGGCCTGCGAAGCAGTCTTAGATACAGCTTTATCGCTTATAGCTTATGTACATACTATTCGTGGAATAGTAGCTATTCTGCGTGTTTTTGCTCTATGGGTCTGCTTCACGGGTACATCTTTGAATAATTTTACAGTCATTGGAAAACTTGAATAATAGCAGCTATTCAGATGTACTGTACTGAGTTGTAAGGGTAAAAAAACGCCAGCTAGCTACAGCTTCAAGTAGAAAAAAGTTTTTTAAAAACAAATACGTTAAGACACCAGACTTCCGCAGGGTTTCATCAAACAAAAATAATCCACAAGAAAATAAGATGTCAAAACCAGTGGTCGATGGCAACGTAGGCTACACGCATTTAAAATGGACCATTCAGGGTGCAGGTTATAAATCAGGTGATCAGTAGCAATCAAATGGCTGTCGGTCAAAGTGCTTTTCAAAGTCGGATTTTTTTTTTTTAGCTACACAACCAGTGGCCGGTGAGATTTGTCTTGGTGCATGCTGCTCACGTCGGCCAGAGTCAAACAGATAACAAAACAAACGAAAAGCCATCCGTTGAGAGTTACACAATCAATACTGCTCTAAATGCTAGTAATGTCCATCAATTATTTAGGATCTTTATAGCCGCGGGAAAGAAACTGGTGCGGTGACGACGAGTGGAGTTGGAGACGTTATTCCTGAACCAGCCTACCAGAGGAAAAGGCGGGGTGTGTATTAATAACGTTATAGGCGCGCTTGCTAACCGCCCAGAATGTATAGGTGTGGCAATGGAGGGGAGATCAGGCGTAGTTATTTTCTTATTTTCGTTTTGACGACTCTGCCCACTCCGGTCTTTTCCGAGAGTGCCTAGTTGTGTCCCCATACCATACCATGATATAGAGGGCTATAGGCTAGAACGGAACAATAAGTAAAATAGGTCGTTGACTGGCGCTTTTAAAAGACGGAGTCTGGATTTATGTCACAATTGAATCTATTTGTGAATATGGGGACATGGTTAGTCTAATTAGACTATAAATAAATTAGACTAACCATAATAAATAGGGTGGCATTACTCCGGAAGTCAACGATTTTTTGTTAAGGTTTGAGAAGTAGGCCTCAAAAGGCACCGCCCTGGCCCTGCCAGTTTCGTTGCTGGAGTCACCCTGATTGATAGTGTTAACGAGATCAAGTGTTGTGTCATCTGCGTATTTTATAAATTTGACAGTCTGATGGGGATGTGACATCGTTAGTGAAAATGCTTAAGACTTTCGGCCTTAAAAGTTGCTCTGCAAGCCGAGGAACAACCAAAACGGAACTGAACGCCTTGACTTCCGTTCTTCACGTTGAACATTGCGTTGTGGGATTTTTTTTTTTAATGAAGAAATCGTCTTGTAAAATGCAATGTTTGATTTAATTTCAACGACAAGCGTCCTTTGTATAAGGTAACCTAAGAGGAAACCCACGAGGTCTTCTAATTTTTCTGCTGTATTAAATTTTTCTTTTACGGTCACCCAGCTATTAACGTAACCTCTTAAGAAAAGGACACTAAGACATCATTATCATAGATCCACGTCACCAAGTCGTACCTTGCATAAACAATAATAACATATCTCACGTTGGGCAGCAATGTATGTATAAATACGTCGCACCCTAGTCAAAGATTTGCATCTCAGGAGTACAAACATGATGTCACCAGGAAGGCACAGAATGTAAAGATTACACAGGAGTTTTCTATCTTTATTTTTGTGTTTGTTGAGAAAATCAACCTTTAAATGTCACTCAAAATACAAAATATGAGAGAAAATGTTACAACGGTGGTGTGTGGAGAAAAGGCCATTCTGTCCATGTAATCTTATAACCCCCCCCCCCCCCCTCCATCTAAAGGGTAGGCAAACAAGTTTTTAACATCTTCAGGCATGTTAAAAATAATTCAGTCCAAGTAACTTTTCTCAAGCTATCATGAGACTCCAACCCCTCTACTCAAGGACCAAACTATGAGTCCTCATGTGAGAGTTAACTTGGTTTTCTATGCATCCGGTGACTTTGCGTGCTCATTTGATTTCTTCTGTCGTGTGTGACAGTTTAACACTTAGAAGCCGTGACAGTTTAACACTTAGAAGCCATGCCCGTGGCTTTTATCCGTAATAGAGTCATATAATCATAACTGACGTGCTACCCTGCTTATGGGTAATGTTATATTCATGACTGTTGCTTAACATTTAAACCTGTGTTGTTCCATGCCATGGCCTTCACTGTCCATTGAACCAAATTAAAATGTTGCGACGTGCTGTGATTGTGGTAAAGGTATAATGTTGGTTAAAACTATACTCATACACACGTAGGCTTGCGGGACTGTTATTCTCTAGTGAAGATTTTCCCTCCAGTATTTTTTCCCCCGCATAATATATTCTGTTGAGACCCTCGTTCTCATGATAGATAACACTCAACCTCTGGATCTTCTTTTGTCCGTATGGATAGGGTTTAGGTAATCTGTATTTTCCAGACGTTGTCTGTTATCAAGACGGACATTGTGTGCTGGCTGTGACGTGGTGTCTTGGGCAATGTAGATTCTGTGTTTAACTTTTGTGGCAGGCTGTGTTCCTCTGGAATGCCGTCTTTCCAGAAGGTTTTTTTTTTTTTTTTTTGCGCTGCAGCTTTCCTCTTATCTGACATTGTAGTGTGAGCAGACCTGGGTCAAATACAAATTTGTTTTGGATTGAAATAGTTTTCTGTGCTCTATTTATCTTGCCTGGTGTAATTGAGCCAGCCAATATGACCAGAAAGAAGGGATTGCACTTTTTGAGAGTATTTCATTGGTTCCAATACACCAGACAAGAATAGTAAAGTGTAGAAAAGTGTTTGAATCCAAAACAAATATGTATCTGACCCAGGTCAGGATGTGAGCAGGTCAGCTCTGTCATGTTCCAGAATACACATACAGATTGTGAAGTATTACCCAGATCAGGGCTGCCCAAACACTGTTTCTCTAAATCTGCCATCCTGTAGGTTTTCACTCCAGCCCTGACAAAGCACTCCAGATCCAATAGCCAGAGGGCTCGTTACATCGTTGAGATGCTAATTAGTAAAATCAGGTGTGCCAACTTACGGTTGAAATTTGGCACACCTGATTTAGACACATTGGCTTAGATAGTCAGGGAGTTTCAAACTATTCGTCTGCGGCCAGAGAGAACTCTCAAGCATTCGTTGCCCTTTAACTAGGATGGGAATGACCATGGTGGTGATACATGAATCCGCTTCCTTGCCCCCTAAGAAGATGGAAGACGTTTTCCTGGTAAGTATTGACAGAATCCCTTTTCGGAGCGAAGCAGCCATTACCTGGCTGAGGAAAGCACTATCTTCATTCATTCACCCATTTTCGGAGGCAAGCCTCGTTGGTAATCCCAAGTACACTGTTTGATTTCCACGTTTTATTGACTGTCCAGTTGATTGTAATCCTCAGAATTCAGATAATCGTTCTCCAAACCAGTTGAGAAATTCTGAAGACTATCCACTTGATAGTGATCTCCTTGCCCATGTTTTGATCGACTCTGGAATTCTCCCCAAACTTTGTAGCTGCACAGGGATGGTGCCTTATTTGCTGGCCAAAAAAAATTCCTCCAATTCTTGATGACAAGTCAAAAAACACTGTTCTGTTGACCCAAGAAAGCTGATTACAGTTGCAATACTCTTAAGATGGCTGGAAATATTCTCATGTGCTTATCATTGCTATAATAACTTCCTTGATGTAGTAATATTGTTAGCTGATGACATCTAAAAATGACATTTGCCCAATGAGATTTGATTATCATAAGCGTTAATGTTTATGCGAACAGCGCTTATTTTGGCTTGTATTAGTTGGTTCCAAATTAAATTTTCCACATTAGCACCAGACCTGGCCTGAATACATATTTGACGTACTTATCTGTTTGGGTGCAGATACATTAAAAAAACTCCTGCTGATGCCTGAGAATGACCAATGAAACATGTCACTCGGTGAAATGCGCTTTAGTGTGAAAGAAGAGCAACACAAGCAGGGAACCCAGAGACGTGGGACTGGCCTTTACCAGGGCCTGGACTAGGAGCTGTGTAGAGGAGGTGGTAAAACAATAGTGTTTATGAGACACATGTATGACCTCATATTGCCTGTACATTGGGGATAATTAACAAGATTAATGATTAAAATCAGGCGGCAAGGCCCGGGTCACTGGTAGAGTTCTTTGGGCAGAGATGGGCAGATGACAGACCGATAGTATAAGCCTGACAGTGGAGACGAGACGAACCCCCTGAGTTTGATGAGAGGGCATGCGAGTTCTCACACTGATGGGGGATGATTGACAGGCTGATGACGGATGATTGACAGTGGCCTGGTAAGATCAGAAATGCCACGCTGATGACGGATGATTGACTGGGGCATGGTAGGATCAGAAATGTCACGGTGATGACGGATGATTGACAGGCTGATGACGGATGATTGACATGGGCCTGGTAAGATCAGAAATGCCACGCTGATGACAGATGATTGACAGGCTGATGAGGGATGATTGACAGGGGCCTGGTAGGATCAGAAATGCCACGCTACCAAGCAGGGCCTGGTAACGCAAGTGCCCGCTGCTGAGGAGAGTGGGAGGAAGGTCGTGGAGGGCAGGGACAGGTCGTTTCAGGTTGGCCGGCCCGAATTGGAGCACTGTGGGCCTGTGCGTACAGCCCGGCAGGGTTAGAGTTACTGTAGCACGCAACCGTGGAGACGGGTGCCGGCACTTTTGTCAGAGATAGAAATAGATGTACTGTAAGTCCAAATTAAGGCATCCCTAGAGAAAATTAATGAAGATGTGTAAGACTGCAGTTTTCCCCACCATTGCTCTTGCCCACTAGACACTGTAAAAAAATAAAAACAATAAAATGCACAGAGAGCATCAATATGTTACACCTGTTGGGGAATTTCCTAGGTGTAATGAGAAGGAAAATGAAACAATTTTTAAATTAACATTTTTAATTAACTTCTTGTTTGTGTTTCTGCATTAGTTATGAAATAGCCCGGGTCTCAAGTATGTATTTTTTTATTTTTTTTATTTATGTTAGGCAGATTCTGTACTATATATACACAACGAGAGTGGAGCTTTTATCTCTGTCACTTTGCCAAGGTTTTCATGTTTGTTTTCCCACTAACACTTACGAAGGCATAAGCATGCCAGAGGCCGTTCGGACTACGGAGGTGTTGGCCGATTAAGTCACCAATCAGGATCCAAAGAATGCAACCAGCCCCCTCAAAGGCCACACCTCTCCCCTTGTCTGTGTTCAGGAATTAACATGCAACTCCTATTGGATAATAGACCAGGAAAGGTTAGGGATTTGCGTAGTTTTGTTTAACTTTAGACAACGCAGCAGTTTTTTTTTTTTTATAAGTAAAGGCCTTGAATGTGGAGGAAGCTTCAGCCATCTCTGGGTCTGGTCACAAATAGCTTCGAGAGACCTGATACTGATGACCAGATGCTCAACTCGGTTCTATTCTGACCTGCCAATACAGCAGGAGAGGGGGGGGGGCGGTGGACACGTACACCAGTGGAAAGACATGTGGTTAATGTTTCATATTTCCAGAATGATCTACAATAACACTCCCCAGCATACGTGCCTCGGCGGCTGGTTAATGTATATCTTGCCGCTGTGGGGTGCCGGAGAGAGCTCTATTGCAGGAACAGAATTTACAGACGTCTGCGGGCAGGAATGTCCCAACACATGGCTCGTGTTTCCGAATTGATTTACAAACATTTCAGTTCGGTAGCGGTTTAGTTTCGGTCTCAAATGTAGGCTAAGCCCTGTGCGACTCTTATAATTAGTCTATGCAACTCAAGTTCATTAATGTTTCTCGTGCATTCGGTCACGTGGTTGAATACGGCTTCCACGCCGCCGTTCCATTTGATTAAAATCCTCCGATGCCTTCGGAAAAAGAATACGTCCAGGTCCAGCACTTAAGTCTTGCTGATAAACTTCAAGGCTACTGTTTTGATGCCAAATGACATTGTGGAGCCGAGCTGTTGCATAAGAAAATGTTGCTATTTAGCGGAAGATAGTGCACGCGGCAAATCAGCAGGTACAAAATGGAATCGGAGATGTGCGGAAGCGTGATTCCGTTAGGGGTTGGGTTTGAGGAAAGATTAATGGTTGATGACAGTTTTCTCTCGCTGTAAACTATACCAGCACCTACACGTGATGCACGAGGGAAAGACACCGAGAGGAGATGGTGTGTTTTTGTTTTTTGTTTTTTTGGCGTGAATTTCATGTTTTTTTTTTTTTTTTTTTTTTTAACTGGTGGCGTGACAATCGTTATCACCAGGGGTTATGTAACATTGTGAGGATTGGAATAGCCGTCGGTTGTTGGATGGCATTTTTTCGTGCGTTTAATAGAATCAATGAATTAATCTCCAGGCTTCCCCTCTCATTGTTGTGTATCAGCAGTTCTTCGTTCAGCGAACGGCACAGTTTGTCCCCCGCCCACGATTATCTTTACTTAATGGGAACATTGGCTCAACATCAGAAACACGTGGCGGTCGTTCGACAGCGGGTCGCATGACCTAGAGGGAGTGTGGGTCGCATTGGCTTCCGGCTACATTGACTACGACTGTCACATCTGTATCCACACGTTCCAACTCCGGCCTCTTATAGTAGAGACCGTTTACACATTACAGTCGCAGTTCCAGTAGCCTACTTTAAATCAAAATTTCAGGACGTACACGGCCAGTAGATTATCCTCTCCGCGTGGTAGGAATTTGCGCCATTTTGAAGGACAGGAATTTGACATGAGGGTTGCTTAAGTCCAACATAACGTTCTTCCAAAAAAATTTCTCCCATTACATTTTGGGATGCTTTCATTTTTAAGATTTTTTCAACAGTTTGTATTTTCAGCGTGACGAGAACAGTGATCCTGAAAATTCTAACTGTTGAAAAATGCTTTAAAAATGAAGGCATCCCAAAATGTAATGGAGTAAATTATGGGAAGTGGTATTTTTCTTAATAGAAACCATTCCAAATGAGTAAATATTTTATGGCAGGCAAAATACATCCAGCTTTCTTGCTAACACACTCAGTGTCATGGCAGGTCAATTGCAACTAATTAAAAAAAAAAAGACTTTTGGACCACAGACCTGCAGTACAACTGGATAACCTACTTATTACGCAAATTAGGAGCCTCTTGTTCCAGTTCTGGTGCAGTTCTGGGGTTTAAAGTCCAACTGTGTTGGCTGCAACTGATGTCATGTCTTGAGACGTCAATGTGCTGATACTGTTAGCATTGCATTAACGGGCTACAAAAAGCCGTTGGTCACCGATATTTGCTGGCCATTCACAGACGTGCTGAAATAAATGGGTCTCGAAAAGTATGTTGCTTCGACGTATGCTTGTTTCAGTGTAATTTAACGTTTTCAACTGGTCAGAGAATTAACCTGCCTGCATACTGATAAGTAGTCATAAGCCGCGTTTCCACCAAAATTACCCGGAACTTTCAGTCCCAGGAACTACTTTACCAGGAACTAAAAGGTTCCTTCAGCCAATGGTTGTCTGCGTTTCCACCGGGGTCTAAAGTACCGCGAAGATTAGGCAAATTAGCCCACTGACGTTGTCGTCGGTCCATCTGTCATGATATCTTCTGTAACCCCATACTACCACCGAAGTAGCCTACATTATTTTCTAATAACCGGGACAGCCCGGAGGGGTTTATTCCACTTATATACAACGGGTTACCAACAATGACTATATATGGTTACTTTTGTATTTATTGATTTTCATATATCCTCTCAAACACATTCATTAACAGCAGAAAACATGCACACGTTGTAAACAATTTGCTGTTTTATTACTTTCTCGTCGTCAATTCCATATAGGCTAATCGCAAAATGACAAGAATACAACGAAAACTCGGACTTGCGTGAAAATGTAAATTAGTAGTGGTACAGCCACCGTTTGCTTTCCTTCGAAGTTACTGCTAGCCGAGCAGCGAAGTGTGCCCTCCAAATGCGAACCATGCACAATAAATGAGTCCATAGTCTTCCTGGTCTTTTCGTGGAATTGAAAAATGGCAGTAAAATTGAGTAAAATTACGGCAGTCTGAAAAAGCTAAAGGGAAGATTACTAGAATTAACCTGTTATTTTACCCGGATAAAAAGTGCGGAAGGTGATTTCCAGTTTGCTTGTACTGTATCACCAATGTTAATTATGCAGAACTACCGCATACCTCACATAACTGTATCAAACGTTTTGAGTCAATTACAACGGGCTAACAAAGAAAATCCGGAAGAAAATATTCAGCAACCGAATTAATCCGTTTGAATGTTTTGGTAGCCTACGTAATATGCTGTCCCAGCACGAATGTTTAGCATTTTATAAAACGAATACTAAAGCAAGAAAAGAACAGAAGAGCACACGTTATAATTCCAAGACGTTGACAGGCTATAACCAAAAGTAGGCTACTGCGCCGCATAACATACAAGTTTGATTTGAAGTTATTATGAAAATTAATTGGTTTGCCGCTGCATATTTTCAAACATGGCGGGTAATGGCGGAAAATAAATACAACACAAATGCTACGAGTACTCGACCAATCAGAAATGTTCAGCGCTGCAAGCTCCACCCAAAAGGTTCCTGTACTTTCGGAAAGTACTACCCCCCGAGCAGGAACGTTTTGGGGGGTAAAACAAAGCCCCCAGAACTACATTTAGACCCTAGTTCCTGCGGTGGAAACGCACTGAGTTCCTCAAAAGGTTCCTAGTTCCGGGGTATAGTTCCTGCGGTGGAAACGCGGCTATACACTACCGGGTTGACCTTAGGCTATTGGTCTTGTGTGGACGAATACTGCCACCTGCTGGGCGATAGCTAAATAATTCACTACTACAGAGAAATAATTATGCCCTTTCGTACGCAAGCCGACCATCTTGCATCATCATCGCCTCCTTGTGTCACAACTGAAACCCAGAAGATAATGGTATATAATGAAGATATTTTAATTATGTAAATGTCTATATTCAGAAGGTTTGTTAGACCAAGAGCAACACCATAGCAACATGTCAGTAAATATACTAATCAAAGTTAAATGTATGAAAAGAAAAGAATAAACTGTTCACATTTCCTAGGAGACTGGATCTAGGTTGTATTTACCACTTTGCTTCATCTTCTGACACCCCAGGCTGAAATTAATTGGTCACCTGACCAACTCTGTCCTTGTCTATCCATGAACAGAAGTTCTACCATTCCTTTTGTCCCTTAACAGGAGATCTGCAATGTCCCCTTTTGAGAGAAAATCTGTATATATTTCAGTAACATTATTCCCTTTTATGCAAAGTTATCCAAACTACAATTAATCAGTTCTTTAGTAATATACATGTGATAAAGCTAAATACAACAAGAAAACAGTACATAATCAAAAACCAATGTTTCATAAAAAAATAATAAAAAAACCGAAATGCCAAATACACCCAACGGCTGTTGATGAGGGTGCACCGACCCAAAACGATGAGACAACCGTTGGGTCTTGTGTGGTTTGGATCAGGGTCTGGCTCAGAGAGGATCCTGGGAAGTTTTCAGTGCAGGGTGTTGGAGGGTCTGGTCTGGTGGGGGGACGGCAGGACAGAATCTTTGCACCCAGGAGACGTCCAAAGACTTTCGGACGGACCTCTGTGCCTGCCGCCGGCGATGAGGTCACCTCAGGGCACAGAGCAGCCACCGCTCCACCACCAGGGGAGTTCTGGAGCGAGGCCGATCCCCCCCTTCACACCAACACCTCCATGCGACACGAGCCCTCCAAGGACGGATGTGCCAGGGATGGAGGGAGAAAAAGAAAAAACAACGAAAGAAAAAGAGAAAGTATCGGGGGGCTTGTGTTCCCTGAGAGGGATGCCTGCCCTCCGGTTTCCATCCATGCAAGAGCCCTCCTTCCCTATTGGCTGTTGCACAGCAGCGGTCACATCGCCGTGTACAGGAGGGCGTGATGCTGCAGAACCACAAACGGGGCATCTCTCACTTCACCCTTTCACTCCCCTCCCCCCAACTCTTCACCACTCCTGATCATGCTCCCACCCCTCAATCCCAGCCCGCCCCAGGTCTTCTCTCCTCCAATCAGGGGATCTCGGCTCAGCGTTTGTCCCGCCTCTTGTCCATCTCCTCTTTAACGCGGGCCTGCAGCACCATCCTCATGCCGGAGTCCAGAACGTTCTCCTCCGCCACCCTGTCCACTATCCTCTCCGGCTTGTCCTCCTGGTGGAGGGACAAAGCACAAAGACAGGGTCGTGAAATGGAGTAGAGCGGCAACCCCCCACCAATAGGTACACCAATTCAGGTGCCTCCAGTACCCAAAATGCACCACCGTGAAGGGTTTAGTCTGAAAATACTTCCCAGCATGCCTCTCTCACCTTGTGAACGATGAAGGAGGTGAGGCGGCCGCTGTCGGCCTGGTAGTCCAGCCAGAACAGTTCTGTGGCCGGGGGCTCCGGTTCCGTGCTCGACCCGCTTTCGTTCCACTCCTCCGCTTCCGCGCCCGCGCCCGGTTCTGATCCGTCTAGAAAACGCACACCACCGACTGAACACCTCACACAGACACTGGACAGCAGTTTTTGGTGGACCTATGAACCCACTTCACATCACTGTTGTTCATTTAGAACCAACTGCATTTACGGGAAAGAGGAATTTGTATAGGCTGCAGCGACTAGTAAACTCCAACAACAGGTAATGCAAAGTAGTAAATCTGAAACCCAACTGCATTTTGTGAGCAGACAACCAAAATAATTAATTTCCCCCAACTTTAGTTGAGGTAGAATCGTTTGCTTTTGCCAAAGAGGGGGATCTGTATCTGTCAACTGAATAGCATAGCCAGCTTAACTGATTTAGGGACCAGACATGCAGGGGACTCCATTTCATCCGACTTTTGAGTTGTAACGGTTTTCTTTTGCAAGATCTGTACTGACTCAAACTTTCTAACCTAAGTATGGCAGTATGATAAAGGGGTTCTCCTTTACTGGATACAATCATTTAAGCTTGTTAACGTGTTGATGAATATCAGTTTCTGTTATTTTGGGGAACGGGGGAGGGGGGCAAATTGCTCTTACTCCGGCGACGAGGGTGGTACACTTGAATGTCAGGCCGGCGCGGTCGTCTCGGGGTGGTAGTGGGTCTCCGCCGCTGACGTTCCTTGGCCTGTTTCACCTCCTTGTCGTAGTCATCTCTAAAAGAGTATGCATTACTGTAGTTTGATACCACTAACTTTAGATGCATGACGAGAGCGAGCCTTCCACCCTTGATAATATTAGAAAATTTCGTTGAAGGCGGTCCCCTGTGGTTTTGGTCCCGGCTGCAACCACGTACGGCACGAGCGCACGTAGTGTTGGAGTAACACGAAAGTGAACGTTTCCATTTATTTTCCATTGGCCCCACGGTACATAAACTACCAACCCCAAACAGTTCTCCAACATGATCAAACGCGCATGCTCTGTACGAGTCGAGAGGAGCAGGCTTACCATTTTACAGATTTCACAGCCGCTCAAATTTAGCTGGTAATGACTGCTTTTGTGTGGAGTTAATCTGTTTTAATGTATAGATAAACACCAATCAAAAGCAAATGCCCACAACCGTAGTCTATACGCATCCCGGACAAACCTGGCAATTTGATTACGACGAATATGGTGTAGAAAACCGTGGCTCATGTCCAAACGACCTCCGCGTTTGTACTTCATTTGTTGTTCCTCGTTGTCTTGCAGAATCTCCATCGTTTAATGCTAGCTACCAAACATCAATACGGAAAAATAAACGCCCTTCTTTAAACGTACGCCTTCCTACCAGGCAGCATCGTTAGCTACGTTAATGAAGCTAGCTACATAAATAGGTTACTGGCCAACCTAGGTCAAACACGGAGTTATGGAATCATTACATTGCCCATGGAAGTCAATGGGAGCAGCGAAGATGCATTCGGCCCACTGAGCTGTGATTCATTTCGGCACCATTACCCCAGCAAACTGCTTCTTTGCTATTCTTAGATCGTTCACGATCCTCTTAAATAACACACAATCTACTCATTCTTATTACATTCATTCGAAAAATATCTTGCTGACTGGTTGTATCAGCTTTGAACAGTCTGAGTTCAGGATTGTTTTATTATTAAAGACCTACAGTGGCCATAAGCATGGTAAATTACACCACATTTATATTGCTTGATCAAATATTAATGCATATACAGTTTCAGTAATGAATTCTGTTCTGTGCACTTTACAACTTCTGATTGCGAAAAGCATTTATGAGCTGAAAATATTTTTATACAGTCTAGGGCTGATAGCTTTTAGTAGTCACGATCCAACCTCCAACACAGTAGAGGGCAGCAGAGAACTAATCGAACGCTTGGCGTGGAAACTACAGTCTATGCAATATTCGAAGGTTCATCTCGTGTTAGTACGTTGTCGGCCACCAGCAAGACTATCGTAGTTGGTTGACTGACCGGGAGATTCGGAGTTTAAAACAATCTGAAATAGTTAACTACAACTATATATTTTGTTATTTCTGAGCACAGTCCCTCGTCGAATTTTGGACGATAGTGCACAGTGAACGAGCTATCTTAACAAACCGAGTTGCGACCAATATGGTGTCTTTGAAAAGAGAGCGAGAAATCGAGTTGGACGACGACGATGAGGGTGAGTGATATAGAAGTTAGCTCAGCTAACATGACCTAACGTGTATAGCTTGCAAGTTGCAACCTAACCATAACACAGCTACAACAATGATCTCGCTTATTTTATTTCAGGTAACGTGCTTTCGCTCGACGATTGCCCGTTTGTTCAGTTAGCCATGCAGCTATCATTAGTTAGCAATTCACTGTTGATTAGCTCGCACGATTGCTGAATGTTTTGCAGGGTATTATTTGTAAACTATACGTGAAAAGTGCTAGCTAGCTGGCGTAGCTATTACTAATTTCGTTTAAAATGGTAATGTTTGCGTGCTGACACCATGACATGTCAGTAATGTAAACTGAACATTAATGTGGCGATTGTCTAACTCGTTAATTTTTGCTATCACTAACTGGCTATCTAGCTGAATGTATTTGCCGGGTTTGTTTATCCTCAGTGCCAGTGAAAACTGGTCGCTCGCACGATACAGAAGATCGCAGAAGCCGCCACTGTCCTTATCTGGACACAATTAACAGGTGGGACTCGCACAGCCTGTCCATATACAGTACATGCAATATCAATTAAAATGTTGCAGACTTTTCCATAACCTGCGATTGTGTCTACTTGCATGATAAATATGATTTTTTTTACAGGAGTGTGCTGGATTTTGATTTTGAGAAGCTGTGTTCCATCTCCCTCTCGCACATCAATGTCTACGCTTGCCTCATCTGTGGGAAATACTTCCAAGGTATTTTGTGTTTGCTTTTAAAGCGTTTTGTTTTGCTGTCGTCTTGTCTCTTGGCATTGTAGGGAGGAACTGTATTAAGGGGAGGGGAATACAAAAATAAATGCAAAAGAATCGAAATTATTTGAAATACTTGATTTGAAATAAAGTTAGTCTGCTTATTTTTTTGAGTCCTAATTGATTTAGTATTGTGGTGCAAAGTCTCTTGGCCATTAAAACGTGAAGCTGAGGCCCTGAGAACAAAGTATGTTTTCTGTTTTATGCAGTAATCCTAATCATGCATGCATGCTCCTCTGTGCGATAGGAGGAAAGGACCCCTTGTTTAACTTGTGTGTGTGTGTGTGTGTGTGTGCATATGTGTCTGTGTGCGTGCGTGCGTGCGTGCGTGTGTGTGCATAAATGCGTGTGTGTGTGTGTGTTTCCCTCCCAGGTAGAGGACTCAAATCCCACGCGTATACCCACAGCGTGCAGTTCACCCATCACGTGTTCCTCAACCTGCACACACTGAAGTTCTACTGCTTGCCCGACAACTATGAGATCATAGACTCTTCCCTGGAGGACATAACGGTGAGAGCACAGGCCTGCACGTGCTCGGTGTGCGCGGTGCAGAAGCACGGCAGTGGGGTGCAGCTCCTGCATGCTTCACTTAATGTGTAACAAAACGATAATGGACTGTACGGAAGCATCGTGCCAGTGGAACGTATACAAACCATGTGACCTGATAATTCATCTCATTTTGAGTTGTCGTTTGTGTTTATCTGATGCGTGAGGAAATATTGACAGGGCATTTGGGCATGAGGACAACAGAATAATTAACAACATCAGAACAGTATCGGCAATGACAGCGTAGACCTCTTGACCGTTCCAGTTAAGCCTCAGCTAATTTACGCTGGACCTTTTCACTCTTAACCTCAATTTGCCTGATTTCTGTTTGATGTGAGTGTGATTTCCCGCGGTGTGCTGATCCATTAACCTGCCCCACCATTCGCCCATTGCTACAGCGTGTCGTACTGCGTGGTAATCCAAACGAGCGCCTCGTGGAACGGACCTTGCGCTGCTCTGACCCTCTGACCCGCTTTGTGTGTTTTTTTCTGCATCGCAGTACGTCCTGAAGCCCACCTTCGCCCGGCTGCACATCGCTAACCTGGACAAGCAGGGCAAGCTCTACCGCGCCTACGACGGCACCACCTACCTGCCCGGCATCGTGGGCCTCAACAACATCAAGGCCAACGACTACGCCAACGTCGTGCTGCAGGTGCGATGGCTCTGTGGCCCGTGGAAAATCCATCCTCTAGAGAGCGAGGGAGCTTCTGAGTATCGGTCAAGATTAGGATATAATTTTGTTAGAACCTTACTATCTTGGGCATGTCATTTGTACTGGTTTAAACTCTTAGGCCTGATTTACTAAGACCCTTAGCATGTGCAAAATGTGTTAGCACATGCAGAACTAACTGCCAATGATTGGCGAAAAACAGATAACATGACTAATCAATGGTCAGTTTATTGGTTTTGCATGTGCTAAAGGTCTTGGTAAACTGGGCCCCGTAGTTTTTAATCGGGTCTTTTGTTGTTGTTTTTTTTGGTGTGCACAGTGCGGTTTGTGCTCATATTGTGACATCACAGGAAACTAAGCGTCTCATTGGAGCATTGTAGGCCAGGGTGCACGGAATGACATGCCCAAAAAAAAGCTTCCACGTCATTTTTCCCTTTCTGTTCTTGTCCCACCTCCTCCTCTGTTTCCCAATGTCTCCCCCCCCCCCCCCCCAGGCCCTGTCCAACGTGCCTCCGCTGCGGAACTACTTCCTGGAGGAGGAGAACTACCGCGGCATCCGGCGCCCGCCGGGCGACATCATGTTCCTGCTGGTGCAGCGTTTCGGGGAGCTGATGCGCAAGCTGTGGAACCCCCGGAACTTCAAGGCCCACGTGTCGCCCCACGAGATGCTGCAGGCCGTGGTGCTGTGCAGCAAGAAGAACTTCCAGATCACCAAGCAGGGTGAGTGCCGCTCGCAACAGCGCCGCCTGCCTGTCGGGAGGTTCCTGTGCGCAGCGACAGCGAGAGGGTTGGAGGCGTGTAACACTGTCGTGTTTCTCAAAGATGATTGTTTCCATTCAGATTTTGTTTCTTGCTATTAAAATCACAATTTTAATCACTATTTTACTATCACTATTATTGTACTGCTGAGCTATTAAAATATTTATTTACTTACTTGAATATTTGCATACACACATCTGAGAAATGTGGAATCTAATGCTGGATTGTCTGTGCTGTCTGGAGTAAAGCGGAGCTATACACTCTGTGTCCTGTAGGGGATGCTGTTGACTTTCTTTCCTGGTTCCTCAACGCTCTGCACGGTGCTCTGGGCGGCACCAAGAAGAAGCCATGTGAGTGGGTGGGCGGGGCCTGACTGGGGCACAGCTGTGTGGTTGGTGTGTTAGTGGGGTTTTGAGGGTCTATGTAGGAGTTTTGCCGCTTGCCAAGTTTTCTATCTATGCACCACTTGTTTGTCTGTCTTTCTGTCACTCAGTCAATCTATCTACCTATCAAAAGACAGGCATGTCAGGTTAGGTATAATCCTGCCATTGACCACTGGCCTCAGAGCTGGAGTTGGTCCCCGGGCGCTGCACTGTGGCTGCCCACTGCTCCTAAGTAGGATGGGTCAAATGCAGGGGACAAATTACCCCACGGGGGTTTGATTGATGAAGTGCATCTTATCCATCTTGTCTTATCCATCTGTCCATCTACTGCCCCCTGGAAACGGATCCTCTACCCCGTGTTGCCATGGCAGCGTGCATCACCAAGGTGTTCCAGGGTTCCATGCGCATCTTCTCCAAGAAGCTGCCCCACCCAGATTTGGTGAGTGACAGGACCGCCCCCCCACTGCTTAAACATGCCCTTAGAGATATGGAACACACTCCAGACGATGTGTACACAAACCCAGACCTGGGACTGTGGACTTAATGCCTGAGCGGTACTTACAATAGCAGTGTCTCACGCACACTCTCGTGACATTGTTGTCATTCGCCTGGAGTGATGCCCGGAAAATAAATAAAAAATAAAGGTCTCTGACGCGGCGTGGCGGAGTTCAGCTGTAGTAGCCCTCCTGTTCTCTCCCTCCCTCCCTCCCTCCCTCCCTCCAGCCGCCGGAGGAGAAGGAGGCGCTGCTCCTGAAGGAGGAGTACCAGGAGGAGATGTCCGAGTCCACCTTCCTGTACCTGACCCTTGACCTCCCCACCGCCCCGCTGTACAAGGACGAGAAGGAGCAGCTGATCATCCCCCAGGTTCCGCTCTTCAACATCCTGGGAAAGTTCAACGGCATCACGGAGAAGGTGACGCCCGCACTCCTCCCCCCCCCCCCCCCCCCGACCCCTGTCCTGTCCCCACTCCCTAAAATGACATCACTGACATGCAGCGTGGGAAATTAACACCAGCCACCAGCCAAATGCTGGTAAATTCTATCTGTGGCTGGTGAGTTTGTCTGCTGTACCAGTCACTTTGGCAGGTAGCCACCCATCACTTGGACCTCCTGTTCTGCTCTAAATGTACAGCAGTCTGGTGAAGCAGTGACACTGGCTGGTAAATTTTGGGAGGCACCAGGCACTGTGGAGGCCTGTGGACGTGAACGTTAGTTTCCCGCCCTGCTGACACGTCCTCGTTAGCCTCTCTTCAGGTGGTGTTCTCACCTGGAGCAGAAGAGGTGCCTTTGTGCCCAGGTACCTTCTTAACTTTCCTAACACTTCTCCCTCTCCCTCTCCACCCACCCACCCACCCTCTCGATTTCTTTGTTTCCTGTTTCCTGTCCTCTCTGAAAGGAGTACAAGACCTACAAAGAGAACTTCCTCAAGAAGTTCCAGCTGACCAAACTTCCCCCGTATCTCATCTTCTGCATCAAGAGATTCACCAAAAACAACTTCTTTGTGGAGAAAAACCCCACCATCGTCAACTTTCCCATCACGTGAGTCACTCTCTTGAGCGTAGGCTGGCCCTCAAAAAGATGCAGTTCCTCCCTCCGGATGACTCCGCTGTCCTTACCGAACCGGTTTGGCAGTTTGAGTTGCGTTCAGTTGTGTCTAGAATCCTCGTCCATATTCTGCATGTTTACTGACAGCGTAATATAACATGCAGTGATGAGAAGTCACAACTTGAACCTGTCGAACTGTCCGGTAAACCAGGAACGTGGACCTGCGTGAGTACCTGACGGAAGAGGCACAGGTGACAGAAAAGAACACGACCTATGACCTGGTGGCCAACGTGGTGCATGATGGGAAGCCGACGGAGGGGGCGTACAGGATTCACGTTCTGCATCATGTAAGCGATGGAGGCCAAGTCTGTGAAGCGAAGCTTCATTTTAGTGTGCAATACATTGTGAGAGAGAGAGAGACACACACATAGTGTGAATCAAGCCCAAATACAGCATGGTATGTTATTGCAGGTATGTTACTTTATGGTTTTTAAAAATGATGATCTGTGCGTGTGTGTGTGCATGTGTGTGCGCACGTGTGTGTGTGTGTGTGTGTGCGCGCACGTGTGTGTGTGTGTGTGTGCGCACGTGTGTTTGTGTGTGTGCATGCTCACGTGTGTTTGTGTGTGTGCATGCTCACGTGTGTATGTGTGTGTGCATGCTCACGTGTGTATGTGTGTGTGCGTGCTCACGTGTGTGTGTGTTCATGTTCATGAAAGGGAACTGGGAAGTGGTACGAGCTCCAGGACCTGCAGGTGACGGACATCCTGCCCCAGATGATCACGCTGTCTGAGGCCTACATTCAGGTATCGCTTCCTCCTTTCAGGTTATCAACATCAACGCTGGCATCACCCACAAATACAGTCATAAAATCCCTTGTGAACATAACTTCCGACTATAACGATCTGCAGTAAATTAGTTATAAAAGTGGAGAAGATCTCTCTGATATCACCGTCAAAAAATTGTAAAAAGGCGCCATCGGGAATGTTTAAAATTTGAAAAGCATTTAAAAAAGAATACAGTTGGCTTTCTTTTTTGGTCCCTAACCGTGGTCTTCTCTAGAGGACGTGAGAACCTGCTGTTCCAGGCACTCTGGTCCACTGTGCAGGGATGGGCTTTGCACACGTGTGTGTTTGATTCAGAGAGAAAGAGTCTCCTCTCTTGAGCTTTTTCCATGGGTATAACCAGCAGGTCACCTGGGAAACTAGAGTTTCCCCCGGGAGGGTTACGCCCAAATGGTTAATTAAATTGCCCAATTTAAAAAAAATTAATTTTTAAAAACTTTTTCTTAACGTTTTTTTTTTTAGATTTGGAAGAGGAGAGAGAGCGAAGACACTGACAACCACACGGGGGCGGGTTTCTAACGCGACCGCCTTCTCCCCGTCACCCCCCCACCCCCGTCGAGAAAACCACCCCCCCAGCAGTCACAGGCATTCAGATCCTCCAGAAGAGCCAGATTACCTTGGGGGGGGCAGGGAGGGTGAGCACTGGGACAGCACCCTAAAGCAGAGATGGACATTTGCCCCGTTCACACTGGTCATTGTGGTTGCTGCTGGTGCACTCTCTGCTAAATCCTTTCCATGTCATCTGGATTCATTACGTTTGTCCCTCTGACTTGTTTTTCGTTTTTACTTTTATTATTATTATTATTTCTTTTTTATTACATTGGAGTGTCTCCATTTTAAGAACAAGGTTGACCATTAAATATTCCTGATTTGCAAGGTCCTCATGTTTACGCGTGTGATGTGTTCAGAATTGCTCCGTGGTGTCAGACTAGAACTCTTTTTGACCGTAGTCAGGACTGCTCTTCATACACCGTTCGCTGTCGTATTTAAAGAGGTCGTCTTGGGAAACGTTTAAATACGCTTTAAAACAAAATACCTTTTTTTGCCTCGTTGGCGTTCGTTTTGTTTGTCAAATGAACTTCTGGAAAGATCTGCATTTCAGGTTTTAATGTTTGGCATGTAAATGGAAATGTTTTGAATGGATTGGCTATTCAAGTAAACCCTTGATGAATTGGAACTCAACTTTACTGGTGCATTACCACATCAACCTGTGTGTGCTGTTCAGAAAATTGGCTTGTATACAGGATTCATCAAAAAAACTCCAGGCATTGGTAACAAACTTTTAATCAAATATAAAAAGCCAGAAATGATACAGTGAAGAAATTCAAATCATGATTTCATTTTCAATTTTCATAAATTGCTCATCATACATTTTAAGACAGCATAAATGGCACAACTGTAAAGTAGTATAGAAACTGCAAAAACAACAAAACAATCAACAGCCTCAACAGCTCCTTCAAATACATACGTTTAATATTTGGCACAAATGAAAGGCCTGGATTTAAATTTCAACAAATCGTTTTGGGAAAAAAAGATAAGCTCCTTCAGGTTCGCTC
The DNA here is from genome assembly GCF_013347855.1 of Anguilla anguilla. NCBI lineage: Eukaryota > Metazoa > Chordata > Actinopteri > Anguilliformes > Anguillidae > Anguilla > Anguilla anguilla. The sequence goes on along the minus strand of NC_049210.1, from coordinate 2,812,357 downwards.
GATAATATAAAACCCACACGGGTATCAGGAAGAAGCCAGTTTCAGGGAGAACTGAAGCTTATTCACAGTACGATCAAAAGGCTATTAGGAATTACTTACTGAAATTGGGCGTGTACAACACGTCAAGTAAGAACTACTTCCTGTAACTGAGTGGGCTTGTAAAACACTGCATTTTATGTCTACTGCAAGACGTTTTTGATACATTTCATGCCTCTGGTTAATTTTGCTTTTGATAATGGATTATAGTACTTTGTACAGTGCAGTACATATCGTCACACCCAACACATTTACATTTCAGGGTTCAGCATCACTTGCACTATCCAAACCTTTAAAAAAAACAATACAGATTGTTCACAGTAATTAAAAAATATTTTGAAATCAGCAGGATAAACAATTGAGGTCTTTCCCAAAGGGGAATACATTTATCCCACCTTACTGATATGTGAAAGACCAAATGTGTGCTTATGCATTCTTATTGGGTCTTTCAAATATGCAGTGGGGATAGAAACATGCATTTCACTCTTTTAAAAAAAATTTTGCAAACAACTGGGCTGCGATTTTGTGTTCTGCTTTGGCTTATATTGTCCAGTTGATCTCAGTTCAGCTCTGTACAGTTGAGAATTAAATCTCTACTGGTCCTGAATTTTTCCTTTCCTTGTATTCAGGAATAATTAAGCAGTGCATGACTTTAAGAGAGTGCTGTTGAATACTAGCCAGTTTGGCTAATACTGGCACATTTGCAATAATTTTGATTATTGTGCACTGTCCCTGTAAAAAAAATTAATTTGTAAAATAAAAATAATTGTAAAAGCAGTTAAAAAAAAAAAATAAATAAAATTGCACACTGGCAACACAAGGCTGCTGAGCAAATCAGCGAAGCGTTATTAAAATTATTCATGAAAATCAAAGAGAAAATAAGTGGCAGCACCTTTTAATCACTGAGATATATGCGCAGCATATAAGTTAAAGAGCACAGTGCAACACAGTCAAACGTTCAGTGTAACTGAGCACAGTTGAGGTGTAATTCCCACTGTTAATAGAGGAAGGTAGGGTACATCAGTTAAACTGTTGATTTAATAATGAGTTGAGCACCATTTTTTATTCATTAAAGGATATTCTGTACTGCAGATCAGTTGAAGTCTTCAAGTCTTTAATTTCAATCTCAATATAATTTGTACCCGTTTCAAAAAATGTGGGGTCTTTAGGACACAAATCATGTGATACTTTGTTATTCCAGTTTAGGGGAATTGTATTCGGTTAACATTATCATGCATTACAAGGACCAATCGTCCGTAAAAAAAAAAAAAAAAAAAGTATCACTTTTGTCTTTGGTATTTTCATTGACCGGTATCACTCATTATTTAATCAACGTTTCAGCATGTTTGACTTTGATAAATCGCAGTCTGAGTTGCTAAAGCTAAATCATTCTTATCCGTGCTACAAGTGGATCTGGCATCATCAGAAGTAGCCTACAGCCAAAACGGGGCAGCCGGGTGGTCTGCCAACCAATGGGAGAGCTTGCCTGGGTCCTGGGTTTGCTAGTTCCACATAAATTTCTCGCAGAACAGGACACTCTGTGGAGTTAAGAGGAATAAACATAGCATTTCAAACAAGGAACATTTAATGCGGCAGATTAGAGATATCGAACGGAAATCAAAATGGAAATTCGGCACTTTTTTTTTTGGCGGAAAAAGGGGATTAAAATCCTTACGTCGCACTCCAGAGCCGTCTTCATGTTTGCGCACACGTAGTCGCGCCCCCAGGTGCAGTGGTTTCCGCCCAGCATCATCGCCTCGCTTCCCGCCGCGCACAGGTCCTCCCGCTGCGGACGAGAGCGCTCGGCTGTGACTCGCCGGACGAGAACGAGCGTCCGACCCGCGCGAGCCACAGTGGCGCCAGTGTTCTCCGTCCGGAGAACAACGGCGCGAGTGTTTACGGAGGCCGCCGCCGCAGCAGCACGCGGTAGCGACTGCAACACGGACGCCGCCCCAGTGCACCCCCCATTTAATTAAGTTTAACGGCTTACAGAGTGACACTGTACAACGTGACATCCATATATAAGCCTTCCCTTTCCCAAGTGGTTTTGTCAAGCGCTTTCCAAACACCTAAATGGTCTAATATGTCCGTTGGCTATGGTCCTCGTACCCCTGGAAGAGGGGCATTGTGGGGCATAACGGTGAACGATGGCGATGATTAAAAACAGGGACAGGGTTCGCTTTACCTCACACATGTCCAGGGCATCCTCCTGTTTTCCCAGAATCCTCTGCAGCCTGGAGCCGTAGCGCTGGGTGAAGATCTGGCACTGAAAGCGGAACACAGCAGGGAAGCCCGGTTACTTTCGCCTTCTCTTCTTCACGATCCTTTTAGTTCATTTTCTCTTCCGTTTTCTTTTTTGTGTCGCTACTTGCGAGAGACAGGTCGTCCTCTACGTTAATGCGGCAGATTAGAGAAAAAAACATTTATGTAGATATCGAACTGAAACCAAAATGTAAAATTCGCCCCCCTTTTATTTATTTATTTATTTTTTTGTTTCTATGTTAATGGATTGGAATGGCTGGACAGGAAGTTGTTTGGGTCTGGACAGAGTTGGAGAGCTGAGGCCTGTCACGTCTATAAAACCGTCACGTGTGAGGGGGTGCGGGGTGCGGAGTGCGGAGGAGGGGGCGAGCGGACCTTTGGGACGGCGTGGGGGTGCAGCTCGCAGACGGACTCCAGGAAAGAGGACGCCCCGTGTTCGGTGAGGTTGGAGCCCAGGTGAATCCGGGACAGCGCCGTCAGGGTCTGGCAGGAGTCGCACGGCGAGAGGGGGGGCATCTCTGCACCACAGGGGGAAGATTTTAGGATAAAAGGAAGGGTGCAGGAGAGACGAGGGGCATGGTAAAGAAAGAGAGAAAGAAGAAAAAGAGTTGGTCACGGAGGTGGGTCAGTCTGCAGCCATGCGCACATGCATGCAACACTGTTCCATTTTTAAAATGGAAAACATCCATATATACTGCCAAATCAGTGTTCTACACACAAAGCTTTTACAGCAGTCAGTACAATAACAGACAGTGGGAAGGGTAAATAAACAGGCTTTGGCCTGGACCGCCACGCAGAGGGTAAGTGTGATGGTGTACATTACATTACAGGCGTTTAGCAGACGCTCTTATCCAGACCAACTTACAACTTTTTTACACAGCTTCCACATTACATCCTTGACATATACTAAAGCATTGCAGGCTAAGTACCCCGCTCAAGGGTACAACGGCAGTGTCCTAGCTGGGAATCGAACCTGTGACCTTTGGGGTTACAAGCCTGGTTCCTTTACCCGTTACACTACACTGCTGCCCCCCCTGACTGCACAGGCCCAGCCTGGCTGGCCCACTCACCCACGAGGGGCAGCTCCTGCACCAGGCAGAGGTGGAGCAGCATGCAGACGGTGTGGGGGGCGGCAGAGGACAGCAGGAATTCGATCAGCTGCTTGGCGTACTTGGCGATGAAGCCCTCGCACTGGGCCCGGAAGCTGTGGGGCAGGATGGCGCACACCTCGTTCAGCAGCTTCACTACGGCGTCCTGCGAGGGTCAAAAAAAAAGGCAACGGGGTCGAGACGGAAACGCGGCGGGGGGGGAAGGCAAAGGTGAGGAGGAATGTTGGGAAACGGGGTGGGGGAGGAGATGCTGGTGTCTTTGCAAAAGGGAAAATTAAGCTGGCCAATTATGGAGAAACAAAAATGTGTTTAAATCTGGTCTTTGAGAATTAAAAAAATAAATAAATATATATATATATATAATCTGTAGTACCACCAAAATAATTTGAATATTGTGTCAGTTTTGCTATTGTATGTAGGCTTCAGTTTAGAGTAAGACTAATAGTCGTAGTGTTTGGTATCACTTCACATTAAGATACGATAATGTTTAACAGAAAATTGTAAAAGCCACAGATCTATAGCCTTCATGTGGAACTGAAACAGTGGTGTGCATGTGCGTGTGTGTGTGAGGAGGGGGGCACGACTTCTACCTCTGTCTTCTCCGTCCCCAACATGCTCTCCAGCTTCTTGACGAGAAAAAGGCAGAACGTGCACTGAGGGGACCACTGTACCTGAGGGCACAGACAGACAGGAAGACGCGTGTTGCTGGGGTTTCATTCCTCACCAAGCGCTTAACATGTCCAGCTGTGCAGCTACGCTCCTGATTTGACTGGCCTCTCCACCTTAGCGAGTGTGTGGTGCGAAATGGCTGCCGTGCATCACCCAGGTGGGTGCTGCACATTTGGTGGTGTGTGAGGTGCAAAATGGCTGCCGTGCATCACCCAGGTGGGTGCTGCACATTTGGTGGTGTGTGAGGTGAGTTTCCCCCGTCATCAGTGTAAAGCACTTTCAGCTTTCGGAAAAGTGCTATATAAATGCAATCATTCATTCATTCGTTCGTTAATTAATTAATTAATTCATTCATTCATTTATTCATTCTGCTGTGGGGAATTCTTGTAGTTCTGGAAAATGCGGAACAGCTAAAATTTTTTTTTTTTAAACGGCTGTAGATCTCATTTATATTTCATATTTATATTATATTATATTTCATGATCTCACCTCACCAGTGTGTAGCACCCAACTGTGTGATGCACGGCAGCCATTTTGTGTCAAAATGTACACCACACATTACCTCGGTGTGAAGGGGGAGGACATTTCTGAGCCAGTTAGGCTGGTCTAAATTTGCATCAAGGCTACTTGGAAATTTCAGCATTTGCACACAGCTTACCCCCCCCACACCTTGGCTACATTTTATTTTTAAAAAGGACCATTCCCTTTGTATAAATGACTCGCCCATCAACCAATAGCAAGAAGTGCCATTTACCGAAATCACGATTCCAGTTTCTCTAACAAAGAAAACTGCAGACACCAGTGTGGGTGGGTGTTTTAAAATAAAATAAAACAATTATACAGCTAAATGGTAAAAATTCACACCTCAGAAGAGGTGTAATTCACATAAACATGCACACACATGCATACACACGCACACACACACACACTCACCTCCGGATGTGTGCCCCTAAAAGGGGCCACACTAGTCATGTCACCATCAGCGATGTGATTGGTCAGGAGCTCTACCTCCTTGCCCTCCGATTGGCTGCCGCACAGTCCCAAGAACGTACACACTTGACCAGGCTTCTGCCGGCAACCGAGAGGAACAACAGACAAAAGAATGAGAGTGAGGTTTGGAGTATTTTCCGTTTTTAAAATTTTTTATTTACTTACTTATTTACTTATTTTTGATCACTAATTCAATTATGAAGATGAATTCGCTGATATCTGCAATTGCAACTGTGTGTTCTTATAATAATAAAGACAGAACCCCCAGGATAATCTGAGGGAACACATTTCCCATCCGTGTGTCCTGGCCTGCACGCCCCGCCCCGACCTCCATGTGGATAACCCAACTGCTGTGTGGATAACCCAGCCGCTGTGTGGATAACCCAACTGCTGTGTGGATAACCCAGCCGCTGTGTGGATAACCCAACTGCTGTGTGGATAACCCAGCCGCTGTGTGGATAACCCAACTGCTGTGTGGATAACCCAACTGCTGTGTGGATAACCCAGCCGCTGTGTGGATAACCCAGCCGCTGTGTGGATAACCCAACTGCTGTGTGGATAACCCAGCCGCTGTGTGGATAACCTAACTGCTGTGTGGATATCCCAGCCGCTGTGTGGATAACCCAACTGCTGTGTGGATAACCCAGCCCCTGTGTGGATAACCCAACTGCTGTGTGGATAACCCAGCCCCTGTGTGGATAACCCAACACTTACGAGGAACTTCGCCAGGAAGCGGAGGGCTATCGGCAGGTACTGTTGCGCTTTTTTCCTACAGGCGTCCTTGGCTTCGTCTCCGGACAAGCGGGCACAAAGGCTATCCAGGGTGTTCTCGATCAACTCCTGTGAATGAGCGGGATGGGGGGTGAGACCACACTGCCACCCATGACCCGCTGGTGCGGGGGTGCCCCAAACACACGGTGTCCTCGCCGTCACACGTGCAGTTTTACATGGGGCGAAATAGCTCAGGAGGTAAGACCGATGGTCTGGCAGTCGGAGGGTTGCCGGTTCAAACCCCGTCCTGGGCGTGTCGAAGTGTCCTTGAGCAAGGCACCTAACCCCTAACTGCTCTGGCGAATGAGAGGCATCAGTTGTAAAGCGCTTTGGATAAAAGCGCTATATAAATGCAGCCCATTTACCATTTACGTGCAAACGTGCAACTGCTGACGCAGGTCTGAGGGTCACCGGACCTGTCAGCTGCGAGTGGATTCCGTTCCCTTTTCAGCGCTCTCTGAAGCCCACGTTATTCCCAAAATGTTGACGCCGTTGGCGAGTGCGGGAACCGAAACGGACGGGGGTAGCGAGCGGTCGCCTTTTCGCGGCCGATTGCAAACGACGGGCCGGTTTCGACAGACGCAGGTGAAGCCCAGTCCTGGACTAAAATGAGCCTTGTGTGGATCATCTCTGTTAAAAGATTTTTAATTTAGTCCAGGACTCGGCTTAATCTGTGACTGCGAAACGGGTCCTACAAGTACAGCGGAACACAGCAAGAGGCGAAGTGGGTGTGATTCTTACAGCTTCCGCACGCTGGCCCGCGCTTCTCACTGCGATGAGAGTTTATTTTTAAACTGACAAAAAGGGACAAAAATAAGAACACAGGCTGCCCGTGAGAAAGGAGAACGGTGTGGCAGCAGCTATTTTGGTTGGCCTGTGGAGAAAAAAAAAAAAAAAAAAAAGTGGCAGTTTGCCACTTGCGTGAGTTCAGAATTCACCCGCCAGTGCCGTGCCCTGCTTTTGTTTATGCTGCTCAATCGCGGAAACTTTTGATTTTAACAGACTTGTGTCTTGGTTCTGCTTTTTTTTTTTCTTCTTTCTTTCTTACACGCCGACCCAACCCCACTCTCACTTCGTATGAAATGTACCGGCGTCTTGGTTCCGCGAATAAAAAGGGGATGTACGCCTGACCGGTTGGTATCATACCAAGTATTCTTCGTGCAAAGGACCAAGAACCACACATCTGCCCTGACGGGGGGCTGCGGCTGACACACGAAGCGAAACGGTCTGAAAATGTCCACCTTACACCAAAATTCAACTGTTTTCCGTCTGTGTAAATAAGGTCGTGTTAGTGATTGCCCCCCCCGATACCAAAAAGCACATTAGGGAGCACGGTGGCACGTGAAACACTCCTGGCTTGGTGGCCTTGCTCTGCTGGTTGATAAGTCAGGGGATTCTGACAGAGAGTCTCGCACAGAGAATTCCAACGGGCAGTTGGCCAGAAACTGCATTCCGTGTCGGTTGGTCATACTGGCAGCGTTCAGCGCCACAGCAAAACATGGCCGCCTTGACCGCCGGTGCCTCGTCATGCTCTGACCAAGGAGGCCGAGGAGCTCCATCATAGCCCTCTTCTGATACTGACACGGCCCCACAATAATAAATACCTTTGACTGGTATGGCGACACAGTACGTCTCTAAATGTGAGTGTTGCCTTGTCCCTTGACGGGGGAGTTGACTTGGGTATGGTCCACTCACTTGGATGATGAGTCACTTCTTTTGTTTGATGACCCCCATTTTCTTTCTATAAGCACCCCCCCCCCCCCCATCCCTGACATAAGAGGATTAACTGTGTGTGTGTGTGTGTGTGTGTTTTTCTTTGGACTGTAGAGTACATACGTAGGCTTAACCTACTGTAAACCTTACCCCGTGATTCCATTGTGATGGTATAGTTCGAGGCATTGACCGTTTTTTAAAATCACAACGTGCAGGTGTTATACCCGCTGAGACGCTTACCTGAGTCTTCGCTTTGGAGATCAGGTCGTCGAAAAGCTCCACGATCTGAGTGCAGTCCTTGCAGCCGTCCTGGGTCTGCAAAAGGAGGGAACCCGGCCGGTTTTCAGTCTCTCTTTCAGGCCCCCAGGTAAACTGATAATTTTATTCCTAAGAGCCCAACAGCTACAATCTCACCCCTCACTGAAGCTGTGAAGATTATTACATTATATTACATACAAAATGATTACATTAAACGTGTTTAAAAGCGCTAGCTTGAAAGGATCAGTGTATTCAACATTCTGCGAATGAACACCAGCCTTAAATCCCAATTATGGAAGCAGACGTAACTTAAATGAGCGTATGGTACTTATTTCAGTTACCATTTGGAATTTTCCCTTAAATATGCCACTCGTATGCCCCTTCAGTACGGTTGTACGATGGTGACCTAGTACTCGGTACAAAAAAATCGATGGCCACGGCATTCATAGCGGTGACGAGAAGCTGAAGTCGCAGCTGCAACACAATTTGTCACGCAACTTACACAGACACGGAGGACATCCGTGTCTTTGTCAGTCGTGCGAAAAAAAAATTGTGTTACAGACGTAATGCAAAGCCTGCTGGTGCAAGCGAGACAACTGCCTGCAACTGCTTCAGCACATATCCACGTGTATAAATGTATACAGGCTGCTAATAAATAATGCAGTCTTCAGCGTCGCATAACGCAGAACGCACAGGCCAGGTTAGTAAGGTGAAGTGTGACGACGACACATTAACGACCTGCAGAGTGCACGATTCTCTCAAGGTACGCTCGGCTGCTTCTCTTCTGCGGGTTAAAGCAAATACGCCCTCTTCCTTTTTTTGGGTGTACCGTAGGCCAAGCCACGAAGGTTTCATTTCACAGGCTTTTTTTTTCTTTTCTTCAAGCAGGCTGAAGAAGCAGAAGTGAAATCTCTTCAGCGTTTTTAGAAACCCTTTGAAATGTTTTTTTTTTTTAATGTTCACTTCCTCCCCCCCCCCCCCCCCCCTTAGCGCAATGAGCTTATTATAATTAATGCTTCTACGGAAGCCATGAGACTTCTCAATTCTCAGACTGGGCCTTTTGAAAACCTGCCTTTATGACGCTATCTCTTGAAAAACACTTTTAAATGCTTTTCATACACTGTATATAATGTGTTTAAGATGGTGTTTGTTTTATTACAGGCCTCTGGATCTTCTCTCAGACCGCCTGACTGAAGAAACATGGAGGCACAAGAAGACGTCTTGCGCACATCTTGAAATTCGTTTACCCGTGTCTTTTTTGGTTTGTTTTTACGTCTGCGCTAAAACCGAGACTTGCAGTCACGCGACCTACACATCTGAACAGAGGGTGGTAGGCTGGAGAACGCAGGCGCAGGGGCCACTCACTCCTTTACAATGTGTACGTTCTAGAAAAAAGATCCCGCGCACCGCGTGCGAGACAAAGTTCTACGATGGAGTGCAGCCTCGGTAACGTTCTGATGTTTGGGTTCTTAGGTCCTTGCGAAGTATTTTGCAAACGTTTTCACTGTATCGCCCTCGGACGCTCCTGTCTCATCGGGGTCAGGACGTTTCCAGTTTAATAAAGCACACTGATTTCTGAGCCGTCATCAGCAGGGTACTGATTAGGTAATGTTGATTGGCAGCGTTTCGCCTAAAATAATACTCAGTAACTCACAGCAGACAACTTGGTGCTGTCCAACCTCGCCTGCGTCGGCTCCAACAGGACCCTGGCCAGAACTGCAAAGAGATGCACAAGACAATGCTAGGCATTAAAGCACTGAATCTTCTTCAACACTATGTAGCAAGTAGGAGATTACATGAATGTAATAAAATGTGATGCATCCTTTTAATTTAGAAGGTACTTTTAACTCTTAAATGTTTAGCTAGGCTCCAGCACAATGTTCTTATTAATTAGTCGGAAGGGCATAAATAGCCAAAACAACAGCTTTTGATCCACCGAGGAATAGATTTTTCATTTTCATCCTTCATGCTACACCTGATCACTTATTTAATCTTTTTTTTTTTTTTTAATTCTATGATTGAATATGATAATCCTTATTTCAAGACATTACCCGGGACAATGTTACATTTGAACATGCTGTTGATTTCACATTTTAATACAGTTGAAAGAGGCCGCCTTATACTTTGACATTTTTTGCTTATCAGACTACTTTATATACCCCACAGGATGTATGTACAGCTGTTGATATCGGACTGTTGTATTCCAGAGAGTAACACTGACATTCTCCAATTCTGTAAGGCTCTCTGGGTGAGAGGGTCAGCTCAGCAATTGTAATGTAATGTAATGTCAATTATAATAATCTGGGGGAGGGCGGGTGGGGGGTGGGGTAATGTGGGGTGGAATTAATAATGTTTTTTTCCCTGTAATTTGTAAAAACTTTTTTTTTATTTTTTTTAATTACATCTCATGCTGAAAAAGATCAGGAAACAGCTTTGGTCAAATAAACTAAAATCTACAGTATGTGTGTCACATATAGCTTGTAACAAATTCATAAATACATTTGAATGTATTTTCAAATATATTTTACATATGTGCCAAAGGTATTTATATATATTTACATGTAATGTTTTGCAATGGATTTGGAATGCATTCAGTTTAAACGGAAATAAACTGCAATATCCCCCCCCCCCCCCCCCCCCCCCCCCAAAACAGTTCACCCGGTCATGGAGAAGTTTACAGCACATTGGCATTATCATTGTCATCCTTATCAGTCTTTTCTCAGAAATTATCGGCCTTTCGTAGGGTATCATTATACACGCCCTTGATATTTCGTGTCATTCGTCGCATCTTCACGTGGACTGCTTCTGGAACTTCAAGTGCACGGTGAACCAAAGACGTTTAAAATAATCCTTACCTGCACTCTGAGATGCGAGCAAGGCGACCAGCACAAACCCTGAAGCGGTCATCGTGAGGGTGTCAGTTAGTCCTGTCCACCGTTCCCAGTTGAGAAATTAAACGCTTCGCTTTCCGGGCGACATGAACAATAAATGTATTTTGTTCAGGAAGCGTTGGCGATATGATGGCCAATAACAAAACAGATTTCTTGCAAGTAGGCGGGATATGAAATCACAATAGACCAATAAGATATGCTACAGCGACTGCATGATTAGCTATTGACAAACGTTCGGGAAAAAAAGGTGAGAAGACAAATGACGTACCCCTCTACATCACTACATAACGGAGCGAAGCTGGATGAACCGATCAGGAGTGCGGTGTCAAAAGCAAAGATCATTTGGATCAACGTGATATAATTTTACGATACACGAGAATCTGACGGTTCATTTTTGTACTGCGGCATTTTTGTCGTTCCATTTTGCATATTGGGAATTCGACAGACATTTGAATACAAATCGTTCGCAGAATGCGAAGGGATCATCACAAGAGTGCACGGTGGAATCACTTCTAATTAATGTCTGCACAAATACTTGTCATCAACGATTCATCCATACCACGATACGCTAGTGCCGTAGCAAGATACACAATTGTATCTATGCAGGCTACACACGCCAGGGAAATGTGCAGTCTAATTCTAGGCATAACCGTTAGCACAGTGGAAAGGTTAAAATGCTAATAAATTAATTACTGAAAAGGCTTGTGAAGATATTTCTCATCAAAAAATTTAAAAAATTTAAACTGTAAAAAGCAATTAAATGCAGAAGACTATAGTCTTATGTCTAAATGCAAAAAAAAAAAAAAAAATTCTAAATATGCAATTTTATCATTCAGATGGATGCAAAATCATGTTTATTGAACAAGTAAGGTGAAATAAATGAATGGAAATGCTTTTGAAAATATTTATCAACAAAAATATATTTCAGTGAAAGAAACAGTGGAATACATAAGACTATATAGTCTTATGTCAAAATGCAAAAAAAAAAGAAAATTCTAAATACGCAATTTTATCATTCAGATGGATGCAAAATTATGTTTATTGAACAAGCATGGTGAAATAAATAAGTGGAAATGCTTATAAAAATATTTATCAACAAAAATATATTTCAGTGAAAAAGATTGTGAGATATGTAAGACTATAGTCTTATGTCAAAATGCAAAAAAAAAAGAAAATTCTAAATATGCAATTTTATCATTCAGATGGATGCAAAATTATGTTTATTGAACAAGCATGGTGAAATAAAAGAGTGGAAATGCTTTTGAAGATATTTATCAACAAAAATATATTCCAGTGCAAAAAAAACTGAAATACATAAGACTATAGTCTGATGTCAAAATGCAAAAAAAATAAAAATTCTAAATATGCAATTGTATCAATCTAATGGATGCAGAATTATGTTTATTGAACAAGCATGGTGAAATAAATAAGCGGAAATGCTTTTGAAGATATTTATCAATAAAAATATATTTCAGTGAAAAAGATTGTGAGATACGTAAGACTATAGTCTTATGTCAAAATGCAAAAAAAAAGAAAATTCTAAATATGCAATTTTATCATTCAGATGGATGCAAAATCATGTTTATTGAACAAGCTTGGTGAAATAAATAAGCAGAAATGCTTATAAAAATATTTATCAACAAAAATATATTTCAGTGCAAAGAAAAACTGAAATACATAAGACTATAGTTTGATGTCAAAATGCAAAAAAAATTAAAATTCTAAATATGCAATTGTATCAATCTAATGGATGCAGAATTATGTTTATTGAACAAGCATGGTGAAATAAATAAGCGGAAATGCTTTTGAAGATATTTATCAACAAAAATATATTTCAGTGAAAAAAACTGAAATACATAAGACTATAATCTTATGTCTAAATGCAAAAAAGAGAAAATTCTAAATATGCAATTTTATCATTCAGATGGATGCAAAATCATGTTTATTTAACAAGGATGGTGAAATAAAAGAGTGGAAATGCTTTTGAAGATATTTATCAACAAAAATATATTTCAGAAATCAAAGGGGCAAAATGCATAAGACGAAAAAATGAAAATTCTAAATATACAATGTTTTTATTTATTTATTTTTATTTAACCTTTATTTACCCAGGGTAGGTTCGCTGAGCACGATGTTCTTTTCCAGGCTTCACAGGCCCTGCTTCACATTCATACACATTCACACCTGGGAGCTGCCCAGCACAACCACAATCCTCTATTGTTGGCCACTGAGCAGCTCCACTGGAGGGAGAGAATGTTTCTTTAGCCAATTAAATCAGGGGATGATTACATGGCAAATTTTTTGCGAGAGCCAGATCTGGGATTTTTAGCGATTTTCATTCAGATGGAGCAAGGCAAAATAAATAAGCGGAAGTGCTTTTACAAATAATTATTTAAAATCTTTCAGAGGACAAAAGGACAAAATACATAAGACTATTCATTCAAATGGATGCAAAATCATATTTATTGAACACTAGCTTTGAAACAAATAAATATAACTGCTTTTGAAGACATTTAGCATCAAAAATCAGAGTCACTGGAAAAACATGTACATAAGACTATAATATATAAATATCTTTTCAAATCTTTGAAATCACTGTCAAAAAAATTAACAACTCATTAGTGTGAAATTTGCAAGAGATTCCTCATTACATTACATTACAGGCATTGGCCAGACGCTCTTATCCAGAGCGACATACAACAAAGTGTATACTTTACTTCACTCTAGTGTGTTTTTCTGCACCTCTGCACCTTGAACTGATGCACTTGTTGTACGTCGCTCTGGATAAGAGCGTCTGCTAAATGCCTGTAATGTAATGTAATGTAATGTATAACCAAAATCAGGAACAAGTGTGTTGAAAACCCTAGTGGGAAGTACAAATGAATTATAAATACTGTACAAATAATTATTCTTTCCTGTTTTCTTAACTCCTGGTCTGCATGATACGTTTTCTTTGTTGCCTCTTTTATAAAATAAATACAGAAACAGATGAACACTGAGGTAAGTCTTATGGGGAAAATATTGCAAATGAGATCTGTGCCGTCACAGGTAATTTCTAGCAAATAAGAAATCTGGGCACTCCCTCTAGTGGCGAATATTGGCATTATCGGCGGTGAGCAAATTCTCGCTTTCTCCGACTGTAATGGCAAGTGCGCTGTCTGGCAAGTTATGTATTGCCAGGACATACAGTATGTTCATTGTTTTTCACATTACATGAGTTAATTCAGGGTGACATTTTGTTTATGTAACTGACATGGGAAAAACAAAGTTATGAATGCCACCAGTTGTTTGAAAACTGCAAGGACCATTTAGCATGAAAGACAGATGCTATTTTTAAAGATATTTGATTTGTTGCACAAACATACTGTGCACTTAAAGCAGTGGTAACCAGCCCTGTTCCTGGAGATCTACCCTCCTAGCAGATTTTCAATCCAACCCAAACAAATCACACCTCATTCAGCAATTAGAGATCTTTGTTGAGCTGTTAATTAGTAGTCAGGTATGCCAAATTAGGATTGAAATTAAAACCCACATGATGCTAGATCTTCTTCAAAAACAGGAGTGGTTACCACTGAAATAAAGATTAGGTAAATTGTTGATGACTAATTCACTAATAATTAAATTCATTACACACACACACACACACACAAAGCTCAAACGATTACAGTACATTACATTTATTTAGCAGACGCTTCTATCCAAAGCCACTTACAAAATGCATATCATGGTAATTGGAAGAACTACAAAACACAGGTTCGATATGGGATTAAATTATTGCACGCGTGTCATGAGGAGGGCTGGGTGTTTGCCACGGAAAGTACTGGCTGAGGTCGTGGAGCAGCCACAGCAAAGTTGCTGAAAATCACATAAAACTGGAAAAAGCAGAAGTTAAAAAGAATTCACAGAGTTAAAAAAAAAAAAGTTTATTTATTAAATTGAGATCTCATGTGCAGCAGTGGGGAAAGGATTTAAATAATACGCGCAACCGTGGCAACAGTAATACTGTACAAACCAAAACAGTAATTGCTGTAAGAATTCAGTGGGAAAACATTCACTAATTTTTCAATGGGTCTACTTGTCTTTTTGCCCCAGCAATCCACAGTTAATTGGCTACACACATATTATTCACAAGTCATGCGCCAGGAAAATTAATATTTTAAAATGAGTAATGGTTGTAAATGGAAGGGTTGCCGGGAAGCCGAAACTGATTCACTAGAGAGAAAAAAATGCCTTTCTAGTAAATTGTTTTTGTTTGATTTGAAACATGAGGAATCATGTCTTTTTTTCCTACTTCCTCATGCTTCAAATATATGTGAGCAGCACACTGGCAAACCCAGCAAAACCACAGGGACAATAAATAGGAATGTAATTGTTCATTCGGAAGCTGTTACTGAATTTTGGTTTAATTTTTGGATTTGTTATTTAACCGTATTACCAAGAATGTTTCTTACGATGGTTAGCCTGCCAAAAGCACCCGCCTTGACATCTCCTATTAACTCTACTAACCTGACTCATTGAGCTGGATCGTCATGGCATCACCGTAAGAAACATTCTTGGTGATACGGTTAAAAAACAAAGCAGGGCTGGGCATCTTTCAGCCTCAATGGGGGAAAAAAAAGAAACAGTTCATGCTCAGAAATGAATTTTCCAAAACACTTTAAAGTGCATATTGTACAGTTTTTAAAAAGTATTCCCTTTTCAGTGTGCAGGCTCAAAACCTATGAGATTCCACCATCTCTTAAAACAAGGTAGGTCCAAATGCTATCAGCTGCGGTGCTGGTCAATCTGTGTGAGACAGTAAAGCACCAGGATTATCACAGAACAATTAAACCAATCAAAGTGGGGGCTGGCAAATGGGTCAAACGTGTCCTAGAGCTGCCACAGCAGAGAACAGCGGGCAAGGCCGTTCATAAACCTGAGAAGCATTTCGGCTACACATAATGCAATATATCGACAGTGAACATTTAGTGCATTGGAGTCTGCCAGCAGTGCACGCAGATGACATCAGTTAGACAGTTACTAATCGGTACTGCCGTCTGCTGACTCCAAATGCAGAAGGGAAGCAGGCTGCATAGAGGCCTATAGGAAAGGGGGGGGGGGGTCTAACTGAATCCCACGGGGGCCCACCAGTGTCTGTGGGATTTTTTAGTTTTCCTTTCAAACAGCTGCCAGTTGAAGGCTTGAGAACTCGGTGTGTGGATTCCTCAGCCAATCAATGAGTCAAATGAACCACTGGTGCAGAGAACACCCCTAAGACCAGCAGGCACTGCGCCCCCCCCCCCCCCCCGGGACTGGAGTTTGAACCCTTTGGGCCACAGGAATGAAGTCCCCCTGGTGACCCAGAATTAAATCTGTATTTCCTGAAGACCTTCCTTTGGCAGTGACATTTTCTCAAAATGTCCTCCTCAAACATTTACAGGCTGGCATTACCATTCCTGTCCCCACACGTTGGAGATCTTTAATCTTTTGTCCTCTGAAGTAATGAAGGCACTGTTCTACACAGTAATGTAACATAGTCTTTACGGCACTGTTCTACACAGTAATGTAATTAATGGTGCCGGATAATAACTGTCGTCTTGCGAAATAGTATTTTTGTCGGTTCGCTTTCTGTACTGTACACTGGAGCAAATTGCCTTTCTTCGTAACCAGGAAATACAAGCATCTGACATGCTCTCACCTGTAAAGAAGGAAGTAGGTCATTTAGAATCGATGTAATTTACAAATTCTTTGTCTGGTCTCAGAGGCATTCCGTGTCATGAAGAAGCCATCAATGTATCCCACCCAGTATTTCATAGAATCTCTGCAAGGACTGTTTTCATAAATATAATCCAGTATAATCCATATTACCTTTTCCGTGAGCAGATTAGCACGGACGGGGTCTGAAGAAACCCCCATGCTTGCACCATGCGTTTTGGACTGTAAGTAGCCACCTTTGTCAAAGAGAATGTAATTTCTTTTTGTCTGCACCAATTGAGCGAGATTAATGACTATGTTCTCAGTAGGTACAGTGCATTCATGATTGGAAAGGAAAATTTTCATAACCTCTAGACCAGTGTTACGTATTCATGTATTGTAAAGCGTCTTTGAGACTATGAAAAGCGCTATATAAAATAAATGTATTATTATTAAATTTATTATTAGATATGTGGGTATAGAAAGGACCTACATCTAATGTGACAAAAACATCCCCTTTATCTGTGTTTGAAAATGATAGCAGATTCAATTGAAAAAATCTGTGGCGTCTTTCAAATGCGATGGCAATTGTTAGACGGGAAAATAATTATAAATATTAATCTACAAAACAAGGAAATTTTCTCAGTGAGGGAAACCTGATACCAAATTTCCTTGTTTTGTTCTCAAAGCAGGATCTTCAAGATATTTATGAATCTTGGGTCATGCATCCAGTAAAGGTTACGAAGGGTGGCTCACAAGAGACACTTGTATCCTTAGAGAGCCTTTTGTTTTGTACACTAGTATTAAGGGGAGGGGCCACGAGTGAACAAGGAAAAAAAATCCTTCCCTCCAATAAAAATGACATTTTATATTTTGAATGTAGACACAAATCATGCAAACTTTAAAAAAAAATAATGATTATTATTGTGATATTATATTATAGCAAATTATCTCATGAGCAATTCAAAAGCTTATATTTGCATATTAGGTAAAGCACCTTTTTTCCTCATTGGATTCAGTTGTTCAATGTGATGACTAACTCAGTAGCTGGTAATTCACAGAGTCGTTTTTTTAAATTCCAAAATTGTTCTTTATTGATGAATTATTTTAAAAACCCTATTTAAAATAGAAATGACAAAACATAAAAAAGACTGAAAAAGTCTTTCTTGATCTGTGGCCGCCTTGCAACTTAGTTCTTGTTAAACAGCTAAATGCAGATTGTCCACTTCTTGCCTAATTTATTTTGAATTGTTAAGATATCACACTTTCGGTCTGAGGTCATAACACACATGCAAACTGATCCGGTGCTACGGTTTAGCGATAAATAATGTTGCATTGCGTTGTTATTTGAGGTTTGTCAATCACCTCAAAAGTTTTGTTAATCACAAATTGTTGATTAATTGACCACTGTAATCCTTCGCCTTCTGCATGAGAGAAAAAAAGGATCCTGAATTTCAGTATTTCAGCATGATTGCATTACCTCTATAGATTTGAATGCACTGGTTATAGAATAGCAGTTAAAAAAGCAGTTTGATTTTTATTTTGCTAAATGTCAGCGTGCCATACTGCCCTACAAAGCCTAACTGCAGTAACTACGCAAAGAGTAAAGCTGAGAAAAAAGGCTTTAAAGTGTTTTAACCGGTCAGCCAAATGGGTTATAGGTATATAAGTGATACTGCACTAATTGTACATGTATTCATGAGGTAATTTTTATTCCCAAAAACCACGACGGCTGGCCAGTTAAAACACTTTAAAGCCATTTTTCTCAGTTTTACCCTTTGCGTAGTTACTGCAGTCAGGCCGTGTAGGGCAGCATACAACACGGCAGCTTGTGCTTTTGAGGTAACTGATAAACCTGCTATGTGCAGGATCCTTGGCACAGTTAGTTACCCCCGCGTCATACCATGGGTAACCAAGAGCATTCTGATTGTGAACACCCCCCCCCCCCCCCAACTCTGTTCAAACAAAAGCTGTCATGTTAAGCTTATTGACTGATAGCTTGGAAAGACCAAGAAGGAAGTAAACAAGAGGAGCTTTCTGGAATGTTACTGTGTTACAAAAAAAGCATAGTCACCACTTTTGTGTTTTTTTTTTTTTTTTTTGAAGCAGTGATTGTGCTCTTAAGTATTCCAAGAACAGCAGGCACACAATGCGTAGCTATAATGCGGGGCGACATAGCTCAGGAGGTAAGACCGATTGTCTGGCAGTCGGAGGGTTGCCAGTTCAAAAAACCCTGCCCTGGGCGTGTCGAAGTGTCCTTGAGCAAGACACCAAACCCCTAACTGCTCTGGCGAATGAGAGGCATCAATTGTAAAGCGCTTTGGATAAAAGGGCTATATAAATGCAATCCATTTACCATTTACCATAATGCCATATTCCAACCGACATTTTTTGAATAGAAAAACGATGTATAAATCCACCATCAATGAAAGCATTCGAAGTGTAATTTGGTGCAGCAGCAGATCTTATTCTAACTGCGAAACTCGTCTGAAATGCCCCCCCCCCCCCCCCCCCCCCCCCCCGGAGAGTAAAGAAGCACATGAAAAGAATGCGGTGGTTGGAGGACACAAACCATCGCCTCTGTTAACAACTGAACTATCTCCCCTCGCATTAGCGTGCACAAATAGGCCTACGTAACCATTTAAACAACACCGCATGCCAGGCATGCAAGTCTTATGTTCAGGCGAACAATAGGCTACTTGATGTACATGATAACGTCGTTAAAACACATTACTTGCGCATTTTTTGACATTGTCTAACAACGCTGGTCTCATTTTAGATAGCTACACTGGTTATCCCACCCGTCCCTGAATTATGCTCCAGAGGTGATCGTGCACAATCTTACATCAGTTTCACAAATTTAGAAATGTACAAAACTTTTCAAGCATTTAACTAAATGTTTCATACATTTATACATTGTTATGCATTTAGCTAAATGTTTCATACATTTATAAATTTTTATGCATTTAACTAAATGTTTTATACATTTTTATGCATTTAACAAAATGTTTCATACATTTATACATTTTTTACGCCTATCCCAGCATGCATTGGGCGAGAGGCAGGAATACACCCTGGGCAGTTCACCAATCTATCGCAGGGCACACACACCATTCACTCACACACTCATACCTCTGGGAAATTTAGAGTATCTAATCAGCCTACCTGCGTGTCTTTGGACTGTGGGAGGAAACCCACATGGACACGGGGAGAACATGCAAACTCCACACACAAAGACCCCAAGCCGAGATTCGCACCCACAACCTTCTTGCTGTGTGGTGACAGTGCTACCCACTGCACCACCGTGCTGCCCCCCCCCCCAATAAAATACATTATTCTGAATGATAGATTTATTTGATCTAACTGAGATAAAAGCCTTTAATGAGAACTGGAATGCAGAACGGTAGGAAATCTCCAGCATTATTATTCGGTGTTTACAATCCGACAATTATCGCCAGGGAAGAAGCTCCATTCAAGTCATTGATGCAGGCTCACACACCCACCAAGAATATTTTCCTGCCCAAGTGTGTTCAGGGAAATGACAGCGGGCATGCCCCACGGGCTTACTGGCAGGCACGCCCTGTGGTTTCGTCAACGCTGTCTTTTTAAAGCCAGCCCGTCATACGCATGATGCAGCTCTGCAGTCAAGGAAAGGAATCTGCTTTGAAAAAGTCCCCATTAGTTATGTCTGCACACAGCGACGTGATCGCAGAAACTCGATCTGCGTTTCCTGGACTTGCCAATTAGCCTTTGCCAAAAAGGGGTCCTCAGGTTGTCCAAAACAATTGGAGGTGCTTTCCAAAAAATGAAATTTATATCCACAAAAGTGCGTCATTTAAAAATCCTCATTCGAGGACTTGTGAGTTTTCTTATAAACGTCTTTGTTCAGACAGTGAGATCAGTGAAATGAAATTCATTATACATGTTTCGTGAATTCCTTTTTTTGGGAATTCAAGGCAATTTATTAAAATTCCTGACAGCATAAGGAAGTTATCCAAAATTATGGGCATTAATATGAATTTGGCCCACCCTTTGCTCCTATAACAACCTCCACTCTTCTGGGCAGGCTTTATGCGAGATGTTGGAGGATTGCTGCAGGGATTTGTTTCCATTCAGCCAGAAGAGCATTAGCGGCACTGGGCCTGGCTAGCCATTGGTTTTCCAACTGATCCCAAAGGTGTTGGATGGGGTTTAACTTGCCTCCAGAAACCTAATTAGAAGCCTGTTAATTCACCCCAGTCTTGTCACCTCTTTTTTTTGTACGTGTTTACAGTATATAGCACAATGGGAATTACATTCTTCATGCATGGAAATGTATGACATAACACATTCCTAAGCCCTTGATCCTCAGCACTGTTACGGTAACAGACGGGTCAGGTCATACAGGTTTACAGGCGTACGGGCGTACGGGTGTATGAGCGTACAGGTGTACAGGTATACGAGCGTACAGGTGTACAGGTATACGAGCGTACAGGCGTACAGGTATAAGAGCGTACAGGCGTGCAGGTACACGAGCATACAGGTATATGAGCGTACAGGCGTGCAGGTACACGAGCGTACAGGTATACGAGCGTACAGGTGTACAGGTATACGAGCGTACAGGTGTACAGGTACATGAGCGTACAGGCGTACAGGTACACGAGCGTACAGGTGTACAGGTACACGAGTGTACAGGCGCACAGGTATACGAGCGTACAGGTGTACAGGTACACGAGCGTACAGGCGTACAGGTATACGAGCGTACAGGTGTACAGGTATACGAGCGTACAGGCGTACGGGTATACGAGCGTACAGGTGTACAGGTATAGGAGCGTACAGGTGTACAGGTATACGAGCGTACAGGCGTACAGGTACACGAGCGTACAGGCGTACAGGTATACGAGCGTACAGGCATACAGGTATACGAGCGTACAGGCGTACGGGTATACGAGCGTACAGGTGTGCAGGTATAAGAGCGTACAGGCGTACAGGTACACGAGCGTACAGGCGTACAGGTACACGAGCGTACAGGTGTGCAGGTATAAGAGCGTACAGGTGTGCAGGTATAAGAGCGTACAGGCGTACAGGTATACGAGCGTACAGGCGTACGGGTGTACACTGACACAAGAGCTCCAAGCTGCTTTGAATTCAGCCCCAGCTCTGGAGCACTGTTGCTTGCACTGTTGCACTGTTGCTTTCAGCGTGAGCTGAAAGTATTTTCAAACATTGCGGTCTCATTAGGACTGGCAGTGCTCTTGGCAGCCGGCTACGATACGTGCAATTTCATTAATCCCTTTTTGCGTACATTCAGCCACGCCTGGTGGGGCTGACACATTAAGAGAAACATGAGGCTGCATCGCAGCAGGTATTTCCGTAATGTGGTCCAATTCCCACACAGCAGACAACAGACAACAGCTGATTGGTTTTGCACCAATGGCCTTGAGCAGTGCCAAATTACGAAAGCAGTGTCAAATTATCCTTTCTACAGAGGTTGCAAAGCATGCATGCTGTTTGATGGAACATTTAATTGATTGCACTTCAGAGGTTTCGGCATTCTGCAGTAAAAAAATCTTACTTCTGGCGAGCACACTGATCCTGGTTTAACTGGCTGCAGTGGCCTCCTGGCGCACGAAGTCTGAGCCTCAGCAATCAGTAAAAGAATGTTAATCGTAACGAGCACAGTGCAGTTACCACAACCCAACACCTTTGACCCCAAAACGTCCACGGTAAGTGGTTCAGCTAGAATCAAAAAATTGAGTGAATTCTACAGCTACAGCAAGGGGTAATATAGAGTATGTGTTCCTTACACAACAAAAATATTTTTAATTAAATAAAATTAAAATAAATAAATAAATTCGTACATAAACAAAGTATATTGGAGTTGGTTTGTTGTTGACTATGACAAGGGAAAGCATTTGGTCCCTCATTCCAGAGTGTTAAGTTCCACATTATGTTCAATTAACACTGCTAGAGTTGAATAAACACTTTTAATAAACATTTTACTGCGTATACTTGTAATAATCATATGGCCTATGGCCAATTCAACATCACTGCCGGGTAGAAGAAGATTTTGCGTAAATATTGGAGTCAGCAATCCCAGATAATGTACACCCCTCTCGTAGACTCCTCAATGCACCAAGTTGGATTGGGGGAATCGCCTCCTGTTCCTTAGACCCATGCCTCAGGAATACTCTAAGGAGTATTCAGGAATAATCTGAGGAACACTCAGGAATAATCTGAGGAAAATTCAGGAATATTCAAGAATACTCTGAGGAAAACTCAGGAATAATCTGAGGAATATTCGGGAATACTCAGGAATACTCTGAGGAATATTCAGGCATACTCAGAGGAATACTCTCGCAGATCACGGCAGGGATACTGACTCTATCAAGGCCTTTCAGCCAGCCTTCAAAAACTCGGTTTTTCCAATTGTTTTTTCTTTTTTTTTGCATATGCGTCTTTTCTGTTCTGTTAATTCTGCCCTTTCTTAATTGTATTCATTGTTTTCACTTTTAATTTATGCACTTCTTATTCTGTCCACTGCATGACATCCTGAGTTTGCAGAGCTATGGAAAGTGCTCTATAGAAAGAAAAAAATCATTAGACATTCCTCCTGAAAATAAAATGAAAACGTGTTGAAGAAAAAAAACATACGAAAGGCTTTTTCTAAGGAAAAAATGGCTTGAGAAAATTGATCATAAATACTCGTACATTAAGATAATGTTTACACAAACGGCTGATGTTGATGCTGCTAAACCTCAGGTAGGTGCATAGCAGTGTTTCTCAGCCCTGGTTCTGAGGACACACTGTGTATTGTTTTTTTTTTTTTTTTTTTTGTTATAGCCAACCAATTAATGAATAATTATTACATAATAATTTATTTTCCTTGTACCCGGTAGCTGCGCAAAAAAAAGTGTGGGGTCGGCCAGTCTCTTCTACGTGACAACAGTACATCTCGATTTGCGGGGTTTCCAGTCTCGCCAAAGTGCGTCCTCTCATTCTTTGAACCTGATATACCTGATGCACGGGAAATAACACAAAACCAGACGGGCAGCATGCTAAGGTTATTGCCCCATCCATCCATCTATAACCAGAAAGCTCCTCTGCAAATGAGCAGGAAATTGTATGGTAATGGCTGCTTCCTCCACATGCATGTATTTGTATCACGGTACATTCTGTGATGTAACCACCTACCTCCGTTCTTTACCCATCTGAACAAAGAGAAATAAATGTGAAGGCAGGGCAGACATTAACCAAGAAATAGATCAATAAATAAAATGAAATGGCTGCAGATGCATCCACATCTTTACTACCAATATTAATATTCTGTATGCAAGTTTTTTGTGAATCTGCGCATGTATTCTTCTTCAACTTCCTAACATCAGAGGCCGGGGATATTCAGTATTAATAAGTACCAAGACTCACCTCTTCAGGCTGCACCTCTCCCCATCCCTCCCTACCTCCCTGTAGTCTCTAATTGACTATGTAATCTTAGGGATGTAGCTAGGTAAGCTGTTTATCTTAGTTGACTTAGTTATTGCACTTGTGCCTACTCAACTATTGCTTGTTTTATTTGCATAGACTGATTTGTTGCTGTTTTTGTTGTGTTAATCAGATTAACCTACAGGGTCCAAGTTAAATTACGTGGTCATTCCCTGCACTAGGAACTGTACTTCCCTCTAGGGTTTTCAACACGCTTGTTCCTGGTTATGGTTATACACTTTGTTGTACGTCGCTCTGGATAAGAGGGGAGGTAGCAGAACGGAGGGATCTGGTTGGCATGTAGGGTTTGAAAATCTTGTGAAGGTATGCTGGGGCTGATCCCTTGACTGCCTGGTATGCTAGAACCAATGTTTTGAATTTGATGCGAGCTATAACAGGCCACATCACTAGTCAAACAATTGTCCCACGTGCCTCCCCCATCTCCTATCCAGTCTGTAGTAGCTCCCCGGTGGTGGTTTGACCTTCCTACCCGCAGTCAGGACAGCAGAAACCCTGCCCATCTTCCCACTGCAGTCAGGACAGCAGAAACCCTGTCCATCTTCCCACTGCAGTCAGAACAGCAGAAACCCTGCCCATCTTACCACTGCAGTCAGAACTGCAGAAACCCTGCCCATCTTCCCACTGCAGTCAGGACAACAGAAACCCTGGCCATCTTCCCACTGCAGTCAGAACAGCAGAAACCCTGTCCATCTTCCCACTGCAGTCAGAACAGCAGAAACCCTGGCCATCTTCCCACTGCAGTCAGGACAGCAGAATCCCTGCCCATCTTCCCACTGCAGTCAGGACAGCAGAAACCCTGCCCATCTTCCCACTGCAGTCAGAACAGCAGAAACCCTGTCCATCTTCCCATTGCAGTCAGGACAGCAGAATCCCTGTCCATCTTCCCACTGCAGTCAGGACAGCAGAATCCCTGTCCATCTTCCCACTGCAGTCAGGACAGCAGAAACCCTGTCCATCTTCCCACTGCAGTCAGGACAGCAGAAACCCTGTCCATCTTCCCACTGCAGTCAGAACAGCAGAAACCTTGTCCATCTTCCCATTGCAGTCAGAACAGCAGAAACCCTGCCCATCTTCCGACACAAAATGAGGTCTCTTTTCTCCTGGGTCTCTCTCAAAAAAGAGATGTCATGTGGCCAAATAAAGATGATTATATATATATATATATATATATATATATATATATATATATATATATATATATATATATATATATAGAGTAGCCAACCCTGTTCCTGGAGATCAACAGTCCTGTAGGTTCTCACTCCAACCCCAACAAAGAACACGTCATTCCGTAGCTAGAGTTCTGCTGATTAGTAGAATCTGGTGTCCCAAAATTCGGGATGAAATGAAAACCTACAGGATGGTAGATCTCCAGAACCAAGGCTGAGCAGCCCAGCCATAAAATATGCAGAGGCATAAATTGCTACAGACTATAAAATATGCACACGACTAAACTGGCTTAACCCCATTTTTCTGTCTTGATTAGACTAGAACCAGCATGGCATTTGAATGTTATTTCTAATCAGTGAATCATGTCTGCACAATACTTACTTAGCAAGTCCGATAACTATCGAAAATGCCAAATATAATTCATGCAGTAAATCAGATAAAATTTTCTACGGGAGGCAAACAGGAAAGACATATGAAAATGTAACAATACCAGGTCACGAGCCATATATCTGTCTACATAATCAACTCCAGAATTATTGACACCCTTCATGAAAATGAGTAAAAATGATTGTAAAAATGAACAATCCATAATGATTCAATTTTTTCCATAAAGGTTTGGGGAAACTACTTACTTTCACTCTCATAAAAAATCATTCTGGGGGCCTCCAGTGGCGTAGCCCGTAGAGCGCGTTCCATACGCTCATTGTGAGCCGCGACGTTGGCGGTTCAAGTCTGACTGCCACCGACCTTTGTCGCACATCTCTCCCTCTCTCTCCTCCTAGTTCTTCCTGTCTCTCTACACAATCCTGTCTAATAAAGCTGAAAAAAGGCCAAAAAAAAAAAATTCTAAAATGTTTTTTTTTGTTTTTTTGTTGAGCCTTTTTCTCAAAGCAGGGGTCAAAATTACTGGCATCCATTTAAAATACCACCAAGCACAGTCAGGGCAATAATAAAAAAAAATGTGTAAGCAATATTCTTCAGCAGCAGTATTCTTTTAGGGGGCCCAGAATTCTTAGCTAAGCCGCCCGTTCAGATGAGACAAAAAACGTAAATGTAGAAATAGTTTGTGTTAAACAAGAGTAAAATGTACTCTTATAGGGTACGTACATTTTTATCCCCTGTGGATTCTTGTAAGCTGCACAAACACTGATCAAATTCTTGTTAGCCTCGTTACCTGGACCTATATTTACGTTGACAAAGTTTGTCGGGCACCAGGTGTTCTTGTGTTCTCCTGGCCAATCACGCGAGGCTCCAGACCCCGAGAGGCCGGAATGTTCACAGGTTTACAGAGTTATGAGGAAGTTTCAGAAAACGTATCTGCCGCTCGACAAATTTCCTCGTCACCCCGTCAATAATCAAGTGATGGAATTGCAAAAAGCAGTCGGGACGCAAAGTAAATCAAACGAGACAGGGCACCTGACCTGAAGCGAATGCGGACGCGCGTTTGTCAGAAAGAATAATAAACTCTCGAATGACACTTGCGAGAAAAGGTCTGGCGCCGCGCGATGGAGAGAACAATGGAGGGGAAATCAGAAATGGCCTCAGGGTGGCGGGACATTGGAAACGCATCAAAGCAAAAACGGCGGAGGAGGGCGGTGGGCCAGAGGGCCAAGCTCGGCGTGCAGGACAGCCTGACATTGGGCAGCCCTGGTGTACAAGGGCACAAAATGTGAAAAAGGTTCAGAGAGTTGAATGCTTTCTCAAGACACTGCATGTACGTGCAAGTGAATATTATGAGTGCATCCGAACCTGAACTCCCTGATTCATAACTGCATAGATAATGTGTTGAACTAGACCTGTGAACTAGACATTTTCGCGTGTGATTGACAAGGCAATTTCACAAGCAAAAAGAAAAGCAGGTCACATTGAGTGACTGGCATCTTCACATGCCACTGACTTTTAAAAACACAAACCGATTTTCACGTGAAAACAAAACACGGAGTAGTAAAGGTTTTTTCCACTCTCATCTTATAAACAGGATTATTTATATAGTTCACATGTGTACTCTTCACATGTTTGGTGTTCACAAGTGGCTTTCAAACATGTGTTTTTTTTTGTAAGGGTCGGTATGTTTGTTAAGTCTGGCAAGTTTAAATAAAATCCATTTCCTATTTCACGATTAATTCAAACACATTAAATATACTTCAGATGCTTACTGGACAAGAATAACAAGATTGGACAAGACGTTCTATAGAGTCATACACAGACACACAGACAAGGTCTGAAAAAGGTCATCAGATAGTAAGATAGGAGGTCTAACAGGACAAAAGCTTCCACCCACAACCACTAGTTCCATCCCACGTCCTCCCACAGTCCTGCATATTATATTGTCCAAGCAGAGACAGGTTTCTGGTTGACTGATTAAAAAAAAGCATATCTAGTTTATAATCTGTAATTATAAGGCAGTGCACATTCAATGCCATTCACGGACACAATGAAAGTGGACATCCCCTTTAGCAAGCCGACATCAATGATTGTAAGTCAGGAAGACAAAACTATGATTATGGACTCAACAATGACAAACGCACCGATTCCAAATAACACAATTATAAATAATGGCGACAAATATTAAACCAATGGAATGGACGCTCAACAACGCACAGGCCAGTACGGATTAACCCGCTTCAGGATTCAATTACCAAGAATGCGGATTTTATAGACGCAAATACTGACAAGGAAATGTACATTTTTCGGATGCTATGGCCATCAAAGCCAAGGAAGTCAAAAACCGAAATGCAACACTGGTCGGGGAGTTTTTTGTAAGTGACAGCTGTCATGTCCGCAAACAATCACACAAACAAACGCTGGCGCACGGCCAACCAAACCCTGACGCGTAAATACGGCTCTGGTCTGTTGGAGCGACAACACATTGTGACCAAGAATGAGGAATCAATGCGAAAAAAAAAAAAATTAATAAAATTTGCAGGAAATCGAGGCAGAACCGGTTTTCAGAATGGAGTAATACTCCATCACAAGGATGGCATTGGCACAAGGTGAACCCAGACTCCCGCCCCCCCCACCCCACACTGGCAAAGGACGAAGGTCAGAGTGGAGATGTGTGCAATCTCACTTTGGGGGGGGGGGGGGGGGGGGGCACGAACCGGATGCTGCAAAGCTGTTAAAAGACCTTTATGGGCATCAAAAATGTCACTTGAAAAAATTTGGTCACTTACAAATTTTTTGTAGCGCATCCAAGTATCAACTCTTATAAAAAAAAAGAACTCCCACCTGCAGGTGGGGCTTTGACCCCCCCCCCCCCCCCCCCCCATCATGATCCCATCTCTATCCGCAACCCATCCCGCATCCATAACAGGGACAAAAGTGAAAAACACTTCACGCTCAAAGAGGACCGTCTGCTGCCATTTAAGAAAATAGGTCCCTGAACATTATCAGAGGGCTTTTTTTTGCTCAGACTTTTCTTGCAAAAGTTATGAGTCCCCGGTTTGAAGACACAGTGCATCCACCTGAGCCAATCAAACTTCATCATTTAAACCATTTAAATCATTTAAACTCTACTCCTTAGCCAACTGTCATCAAGATATGAACTGTATAATTTTTAGCAAACAATTTTTCAATAGTTATGTACACACATGTTTTGTATTTGATCTTGGATAACCCTACTTTTCATGGGGTTGTCATGTCTCAAAATTAACATTTTTGTTTTAACCTCAGTTGGCCAGATATAGTTTATGTTCCTTGTTGTTTACATTAGGAAATTAAAAAATATATATATAACACTGCAATTAAATGTTTGTTTGACATAAGTTACAATAACACACCGCCAATTTTTTTCAGAAGTGGCTTGTTGACGGAGAAAAAAAAGTTTGAGATAAAATGGATGCCGCCTCAAATGCATGCACATATTTGAAATATGGATGGCAGCTGAGATTAACAACAATTTGCCAATTACCAGGTGAATTATCACTCCCTTTAGACTTGCAGGAATTGAGATACGTAAGTGACCAGAAGGAAATAAGGGGACAGGAATGCCGGTTTTACCTGAGAGGGATGGACCGTTCTCTCCGGCTGGGTGTGGTTCAGCCATACAGCATAAATAAAATGCATGCACTGTGGATGCCTCAAACACGAACACACACACACACACAGCGCACAGGCTTCGGAATCTCTTACGCCGAGGAAAGATCTCAAGTCTTCAGGTAAAGCCGCGTTTCTTGCTCGCCGTCTTCGGCTGTCGTTTAGCGGACAGCTGCGCTCTGAACGTCTGCGATGTTCTCGCGGTGTCTGTCGCAATAGCACATGGACAGGTCATTAGGATGAATTTTTTTATTTTTTATTTCAAATTTCAAGGTTTAAGTTTCAAGTTTCCAAGTCAGGTTCAGAAGGCAGAACAGCGAGTGAGTGTAATTATACAATTATAATTACTGGCGGTTGTGACAGGATGATTTTATAGTTAATGTGAATAGAAGCCATGTATGGAAAGAAATAATTTTAAATTAAAATAAGCATGGACTATTTATTGATACGCTGAAGGATGGTCCGGAAACAAGGTATGAATTCAACCGTGAGGTAAAATGCTTAGAGGAATGAATTGGTAATAATTGGTAACATGTTGCCAGGTTGACGTTTTCAGTGGGTCATTCGTTCATATATGCGCAAAATTAACTTGTTGCACCTTCTATATTTGTGGTTGGTTTTGAGCGCGTGAGGGAGCCACACTTTATTTAAATATTGAAATGGAATGCGAGAGGGAAAGAATGGGTAAGACGGAGCGCAGGTGTCAGTACAGGTGAGAGGCTCACATCTCAGTAGGGTGAATTCTGTGGTGCGCTGGTCCACTCACCAGAAAGGACGTGCGGTGCATTAGAGAACATGCTTGCTGTGTAATATGTGAATATATTTTTGTCGCTTATTAGTACGCAAAATGACTCAATCTTAAATGACTTCATTCTTCTTCTTTTTAAAGAAAAACGTATCCCTGATTTGCTCGAAGGCCTTGCATTTTATAAGAACTTTATCTGCTCTTGTTCATATTTGGGGAAACCAAACGCATGGAGATGTGGTAAAAATATGTTTAAAAAAAAAAAATGCGTGATTTGTTCAGGATAAAAGCATACATGTGACATACGACAACGCTTTTACACAGTCTGCTTGTTCTCCTCTAAGACGTGAATGGAAACGTGTTGTGAACTAGGGGGGCTCTGCTCTTTTGTTTTTTTCAGAAATGAGGGGTTTTCTAGGTCTGCTGGTGTCCGCTATGTGCCTGTGTCTGCTGGGCCAGGCTTTTGCAGGTGAGTCAGTTCCGGAACACACCTGGGGGGAGGGGGGGGGGCGTGCCATGGTGACCGTCAAAAATGTGGGCTGTGCACGTTACCATGGCTAGCTTCTTTTTTTTTTTTTTTAGAAAAGTGCATCCGCTAAAAACACGAATCCGTCCAGAACCTTTCAGGTCCTTGATCAGAGATATTTTATTTATTACCTCTGTTAGATGTGTTCAGTTTGATTCACTGAAAATTCAATCACGGACGACTTTCTTTCAAGCTAAAAGCCCTGCTACACAATGTGCATTTTGACACAGTGTTTTCATCTACAGAAGAGAGCCTGGGAAGCAGATACATTCTGGATGCAGTAGAGGAGGCCAAGAGGCTGGTTGATGAGGCCTACAAATATTCCAGAGAAACGTAAGTACCTGAAGATGTACACTACATTAACCAAAAGTACACCTGACACCAAACACCAAACACCAAACACCAAACATCTCATTCTTTATGGGCATTGATGTGGAGTTGGTCCACCCTTTGCTGCTATAACAATCTCCACTCTTCTTGGAAGGCTTTATATTAGATTCTGGAGCATTTCTGCAGGGATTTGCTTCCATTAAACCAGAAAAGCATTATTGAGGTTAACAGGCCCAAGACGCACCAGCACAAGTCGTGTTTTTAGTATATCGTTCCCCCCCCCCCCACAGGAGCCTGGACAGGGTGCGGAGGAACACGGTGAGCGCGGCTAACAGGCTGCGGCTGATGAAGCAGCCGTTCGGCGAGACCAGGTCGGCGGTGCGCGCGGCGGACTACATGGAGAACGCGCTGAGGCTCATCCAGGAGAACGTGCACGCTCACGGACGCTACAGGCGCTCCCTCAACGCCACGGGTACGAGGCCCCACACACCGCCTGTCACACACACACACACAGAGGCTCACACACACACACACACGCACACACACATACACAGAGGCTCACACACACACACACACGCACACAGGCTCACGCACGAACGCGCTCTCACACGCACACACGCACACACGCATACACACACACGCACAGGCTCACACACACGCATACACACACACACATGCACACACGCACACGCACACACGCACACACGCACACACAAACACACGCAAACACACACAAACACACACACACACACACACACACATAAACACACACACTCACACACACACACACACACACACACAGGCTCACACACACACACACACACGCATACACACACAGGCTCACGCACGAACGCGCTCTCACACGCACACTCTTTGTGTCTCAGATCTTCTGACTACAGACGAGCTGAACACTCTAGCCCGCCTGACCGGCTGCTCTGCGAGGGTCCAGCCCCCCTCCTGCCGCACCACCGCACAGATCAACAAGTACAGGACGGCCACCAACGTCTGCAACAACCGGTAAGGCCGCCAAACCCTCCCCACCTAACGCTGACAAAACTCCCAGCGTTCCCATTGGCTGATGGCCAGTCATGGTCTGGCCAGTGCTTGAACTGAACTGGGATGGGCTCTTTCGCTTATATGAGTACGGGCACTTTTTTTTTATAGCGTAGCGCTACTACTGTTTAGCATTCCGGCATTCTGCAACTTCTCATAAGCTGAATTCACGGTCTACTCCCCCTCTACTCCTTAGCTTGACAAGGTGGAGCAGACTCAGCAAAATTAACTTTCCAAAAAAAAAAAAAAAAAAAAAAAAAAAAAAACCTTTTAAAAATTAGCTTGAAAAAAAATCACCCTTTCAAGGACATGCTTGGTAGAGATGCACTCGGGTAAAATGGTGGCGCTCAGTGCTAATGCTAACGCTAACAGTTTTCCCTTTTTTTTTGGCTCGCGTCCTTCGTCCCGACAGAAAAAACCCTCGCCTGGGAGCCTCCAACACCCCGCTCGCCCGCTGGCTGCCCCCACGGTACCAGGATGGCGTCTCCCTGCCCATTGCGTGGGACAGAGAGCTGGAAGTCAACGGAAGAGTTCTCCCGCTGGTACGATTCATTTACTTTTAGTAGCAATATCACTAGTGGTTGCAGTTGTAGTAATAGCATAGTAGTAGTAGTAGCAGCAGCAGCAGCGGTAGTAGTAGTAATAATAATAAATAATAAATAATTGTGGTAGTTTTACATGTACTGCCAGTCTTGAGCAAATTTTCACTACGGTCCGTTTTGCCGACTGTTTCTGTATTCTCTGAAAGAAATGATACATCAGAAAATGAAGAAGATGTCAAAGTTTGAAAGTGGAAACACTACATTCTTGGTCACCTCTTCTTGTTCCCCCCCCGCCCCCCCCCCCCCCCCCCCATCATTCCAGGTAAGGGAAGTGTCTAACCGCATCCTGAAAACGGCCAATGAGGATGTAGTGAGCGACAACATGTACACCCACTTGGTGACCATCTTCGGCCAGTGGACGGACCACGACCTGACCCTGACGCCCACGTCCCCCAGCATCCGCTCCTTCAGCAACGGCATCAACTGCGAGGAGTCCTGCGACCGCGCCGAGCCCTGCTTCCCCATCAAGGTAGGCGTCCGTCCCCCGCTGCTCACTTAGCGCGCTACGCTAACGCTCCCCAATCAGCGGCTCCAAGCCCTGCTGCTCACTTAGCGCGCTACGCTAACGCTCCCCAATCAGCGGCTCCGAGCCCTGCTGCTCACTTAGCGCGCTACGCTAACGCTCCCCAATCAGCCACTCTGAGCCCTGCTGCTCACTTAGTGCGCTACGCTAACGCTCCCCAATCAGCGGCTCCGAGCCCTGCTGCTCACTTAGCGCGCTACGCTAACGCTCCCCAATCAGCGGCTCCGAGCCCCGCTGCTCACTTAGCGCGCTACGCTAACGCTCCCCAATCAGCGGCTCCGAGCCCCGCTGCTCACTTAGCGCGCTACGCTAACGCTCCCCAATCAGCGGCTCCGAGCCCTGCTGCTCACTTAGCGCGCTACGATAACGCTTCCCAATCAGCGGCTCCGAGCCCCACGTTGCATACATTTTTTGGGGGGCCTCCGATTAAAGTAGATCAACAGGACAAAATAAAAAATTTGGTTTGTGGTGATGTCTGACATAAACCCCCCCCCCCCTTTCTGGAACCCAGATCCCGGACACGGACCCGCGCCACAGCCAGGCCGCCTGCATGCCCTTCCACCGCTCGGCCCCCGGCTGCGGGACGGGCAGCACGGGCTTCGTCTTCGGCGCGGGCAACGTGCGGCAGCAGATGAACACGCTGACGGCCTACCTGGACGCGGGGCAGGTGTACGGCTCCACCGACGCGCAGGCCCTGAGCCTGCGGGACCTGACCAACGACGGCGGCCTGCTGCGCGTCAACGAGCGCTACAGGGACGCCGACGGGCGCGAGCACCTGCCCTTCGGCACCATGCCCGCCAACATGTGCGCCACGCGCAACGCCATCCTCAACACCACCGGCCTGGAGGAGGTGCCCTGCTTCGTGGCAGGTAAAGGGGGCAAGGGGTGCCAGTTACTGCCGTTGCGTCTGCCGTGGGCAAAACAACCCGTGTACGGGGCGGAGTTACTCTCAAAAAAAAAAAAAAAAAAGGATGCGTTAATAATATCCTCCAACGCACTTTTTTTTTTTTGTGTCAAAGTTAACTAGTTTTCTGCTGCAAACATGCAACTGATGTGTTCCAAAGGGAGTCTATTTACTGCGACGCCGACGGTGTTTGAGAGCAACGCAAAATGTGCCGTCCTTAACTAGACGTGGACTCTTAAACACATCTATTTAGAGGGAGAGAGAAAATGGCATTGAACTGAACACCCCCGACCTGGGTGTGGATACAGAAAACCGTGTGCAGTCACAGCTAGCTGTGGATCAGTCACTGCTACGATAGGTGAAATCACCTAACAAGCAAATAGACTCCTGAGCGGGTATACGGACATGGCTAAAAGTCGGGTGAGCTGACCGAGGTGTCTCTTGTTGTTTTTTTTTTATTGCGCAGGTGATGGCCGTGTGATTGAGAACATCGCCCTGGGGTCCGTCCACACGCTGTTCCTGCGCGAACACAACCGCCTGGCGCGCGCCCTGCTGCAGCTCAACCCGCACTGGAGCAGCGAGACCCTGTACCAGGAGGCCCGCAAAATCATGGGCGCTT
Organism: Anguilla anguilla; assembly: GCF_013347855.1. Classification (NCBI taxonomy): domain Eukaryota; kingdom Metazoa; phylum Chordata; class Actinopteri; order Anguilliformes; family Anguillidae; genus Anguilla; species Anguilla anguilla. Next base: position 2,777,996 of record NC_049210.1, on the reverse strand, counting down.
ACTTCCAGGTAAAGCTCGCCCCCCACCCCCCCCCCCCCCCCCCCCCCACGCCACGCCACGCCGCCTCTCGCCTCTACACTCCCTCTGGAGTCCCACGTCATTAAGCTAACGTCACTCAGGAAATTAAACGCAGTTTAGTTAATTCAGTAGAACCCCTAGTGGAGCATGGGTTAATACCCACCTTCCCAAATGAATTACCGGCGCCACTCTCACCCGCAGGTGATCACATTCCGGGACTACCTGTTCTACATCGTGGGGCCGGACTACATGGCGCGATACCTGCCCGCTTACCCCGGCTACGACGAGAACGTGGACCCCAGCATCGCCAACGTCTTCGCCACCGCCGCCTTCCGATTCGCCCACATGGCCATCCAGCCCTTCATCTTCAGGCTCGACGAGAACTACAGCGAAAACCCAGCGCACCCCAGTGTGCTGCTGCACAAGGCCTTCTTCACCCCCTGGCGGCTCCTTTTTGAAGGTACGTTTACGTTTTTTTTTTGGGGGGGGGGGGGGGGGCAGCATTAGGACCGCAACAAAAAAAAGTCACATTAGAACAGAGGTGTCCAACCCTTGCTCCTGGGGATCTACAATCCCCGTAGGTTTTCATTCCAACTCTGTCCAACGAAGCACACCTCACTCAACGGCTAACCATACAACCGTCAACTCCAACCGTAGCAACGCACACCTCGTTCGACCGTTACAGATCTTGTTGAGCTAATACGTGGTAGAATAATTGATAGAATCGAGTGTGGGAACGGGGTTCGTTAGCACGTTAGCACTGCAACAGAACAAAAGCGGTCAGTTTGTCAGGTGTCCCAACAAAACTGGTCCCAACCAGTCTGGTGAGGTTCAGGGCAGCTTTTTTTGGGGGGCGGTCATGGTTGCGCTGACGGTGTCCTCACCCCCTCCCCCCCCCCAGGTGGTGTGGACCCCTTGCTCCGGGGCCTGGTGGGCCAGAGGGCCAAGCTCAACGTGCAGGACAAGCTGATGCACGAGGAACTGAGGAACAAGCTCTTCCAATTTAGCAGCAAACTGGCCCTAGACCTGGCCTCTTTGAACATGCAGCGGGGCCGGGACCATGGTCTGCCAGGTGAGGGCTCCTGACACATTCTCTCTCTCTATGTCTTTCTCTCTCTCTCTCTCTCTGTCTCTCTATGTCCCTCTCTCGCTATCTGTCTCTCTCTATGTCTCTCTCTCTCTCTGTCTCTTTCTCGCTATCTGTCTCTCCCTCTCTCTCTATGTCTCTTTCTCGCTATCTGTCTCTCTCTTTCTCTGTCTCTCTCTACATCTCTCTCTGTCTCTCTCTGTCTCTGTTCAATTGAATTAGCTTTATTTGCAGGACAAGTAAGCTTATTTGCTTACCCGCTGTGTGCCCTTCTCCTCCTCCTCCTCCTCCTCGCCCCCCCCCCCCCCGCCCCGCCCCGCCCCCTCCCCCCGACAGGGTACAACGCATGGCGCGGGTTCTGTGGCCTGTCCCGGCCGCAGAACGAGGAAGAGCTGGCGCAGGTGATGAACAACACGGTCATGGCCCGCAAGCTGATCGAGCTGTACGGGACGCCCGAAAACATCGACGTGTGGATGGGGGGCGTCGCAGAGCCCTTCGTGCACGGAGGCCGCGTGGGACCCCTCTTCGCCTGCATCATCGCCACCCAGTTCCAGAAGATCCGCCAGGGAGACAGGTGAGAGCTGCGCGCGCTCGTGTGTGTGTGTGTGCGTGTGTGTATGCGTGTGCACGTGTGTGTGCGCGAGTGTGAGAGTGTGCGTGCGTGTGTGTGTGTGTGCGCGAGTGTGAGAGTGTGCGTGCATGTGTGTGTGTGCGCGCGAGTGTGCGTGCGTGTGCATGAAAGCAGATAGGCCTGAATAATAATTTTTGTTTTTAACTGAACAAGAATAAGGGAATCCCATGTTTCCATGTTTAGTAATGTCAGATGTTGCCCAAGTAACACTGAATACCGCTCCTCAGGCTGTGGTGGCAGAAGGAGGGCGTGTTCACCAGCCAGCAGCGCGCCTCCCTCACCCGCACGTCCCTCGCCCGCATCATCTGCGACAACAGCGGCGTCACCGAGGTCCCCATCAACCCCTTCCTGTACCGGCCTCGCGGGGCCGGCTACGCGCGCTGCGAGGACATCCCGGCGTTCGACCTGACCCCCTGGCAGGAGAACCGTGAGTTTACCCCCCCGCGCCGCCCCCCCCCCCACGCCCCCCGTCCCCCGTCCCCTCCTCCTCAATGATCCTAATAGTCTGAGTAGGGTCACTTTCATGGACACACATGGACATTTAAAACCAGTGTTTGGCAACTCTTACAGTAAAAACCCCACATCCTTTTAGCCGGCGATTTTAGAAGAAGACTAAAACAATTCCAACTCTTCTTTTTGTCCTAAAAATAATTCAGAGGCACCACCACCTACGCCAGCCCCTGGACCGAGAGGACCACCTGGACCACCAGGTAAGACTGCCCCTCTGAAATCCTTTTTTTCTTCTGCACATTATTATTATTATTATTATTGCCACTGGAATCCATGCAGCTGTTCATGCCACTGCTGGTGGTAATACTACTACTGATAATACTACTACACCTTGCATTAGTAGTAATAGCAGCATTCATTAATGATTCATAATTAATGGTTCATAATTATTTGCGGTAATAATCATGCCATTTGAGCTGGAAAATACACTGCTGGTAGTTCTCTGTGTGTTATTACACTTTCTTTTATCCACTATGCTCGTGCATTTCATGTAATTTAGACCCCTTATTTACAGCATCAGACAGATAATTACATAATACATCTTCCTGCAAATCATGTTCCGAAGCTAAAGCTCAGGCTTATTAGATGTATTTACCTGATGTATATAGAACTTATTTATTAACCTTCATTTATACAGGGTAGGTTGTCTGAGCAAGCATGCTCTTTTGCAGCAACCCCGCCTCCCTCCCAAGTAGTTTGTTTTAAAGTTTATTTTACAATTATTTGGCAGATGCTTTCATCCAAAGCATGCTTGACCTGCATGTCTTTGGATTGTATGAGTATCATAACAAAATAGTAGGGTCATAACAATTAAGGATACAACAGGCCACTAACCCCCCCCACCCCCCTTCACCCCCCTCTCTGTATAGGTCCACAAGGGCCAGCTGGACCTGCGGGCCCCCCCGGCCCCCCCGGCCCCCCCAGCAACAGCACCAGCAGCCATTCGGCCTTCGCAGTGCGGCTGGGGTACAACAGCCCCAGCCCCAACCAGAAGATCGTCTTCCGCGAATCCATCTACAACGAGCAGGGCCACTACAGCACCAAGACGGGCGTCTTCACCTGCGTGGTGCCCGGCCTCTACATGTTCGACTTCCACGTCACGCTGCATGAGAACGCGGGCAGCGTCGACCTGCGCCGCAACGGGGCGCTCGTGTTCCACTCCTCCACCTCGCGGACCGACGGCTACATCACCGCGTCCGGCGGCACCATGATCCCCCTGCGCAAGGGCGACAAGGTGTGGCTGCAGGCCAACCTCGGGGGCAACGGGCTCACCGCCGACAGCTACTTCCTCGGGCACCTGCTCTACTAGGGGCCAGGCCACCTGAGCACCTGAGCACCTGACCGGGAGGACGAGCCCACCACCACCTCCCTACCCCACCCAGCCCGACCACCTGACCAGGAGGCTGACCCCACCACCCCCCCCCCCCCCCCCCCCCCTTCCGACCCCATCCTCGACCTCAGGGCCCACAATATGCATGGTGTGAGATCATCATTTTTTTCTCCTCTTCTTTCACTCATATTCTCCATTTTTTTCCCCCAATGTTTCCTCGCAGTTTGACTCCAAAGAAGGAGAGCAGAAATGTTGGCTTCCCTCACTAATGACTTTTTCTTTTTTTTAAAAAACAAGGTTTTTCAATGTCAGTTCTGAACATTTTATGTCAATGAATCTAAGTCAAAAATCAGAAACACAGTGTAACGGGTGTAGTCCAGTGTTATAATGATTTATGCATTATTTAATTTGTAAGAAAATAGGCAGGGTGTAGACTGATTGTTAAATATTAAATATTAATGCAGCACTGAAGTATTTAAGTAAGTAATTAAGTAAATACAGAGAATGATAAATTAATATTCTAAGGAAATTTATAGAAATTCCTTAGTTATAGAAAATGAAGATTTATTGTTTGTTTTTTTGTTTTGTTTTTTTTTTGGCTGATGCAAATTACCTGTTTTCTTTTTATGTTTCGTTGCTTAATAAAAATAATTTGTCATTTTGCATTAGAAAAATGTATACATATTTTTGAAGAATACAGTATATAGACGATAAATTGCACTGAAACGTAGACAGATTACTAGCTTTGAGACAATGACTCAGGTTATGGACAAAGAGATTTCATCTGCTCTCTGTATCAGATATTTATAAAAGATCACCCCACCCTATTTTGAAATCTCTGACAGAATCTCCTCTTTTTGGGTAAATGGTAGCTTATACAAAGAACTGTGACCCTTACGTTACATGACAAGTGTCGAACTCCAGGCCTGGGGGGGGCCACAGTCGCTGCTGATTTTCAATGTGTTTTTGGCACCAAGTGGTTCATATGAGCCATTGACCGGAAATCCACACACCTTGGTCTCAAAGCTTTCAACTGGCAGATGATTGAAAAGAAACCAAAAAAACCCCGCAGACACTGTAGCCCACCTCAAGATTCAGTTTGACCTCTCCCCCACCCCCCCCCCCCACCCCCCCGTATTACATTGACAAAATAATTACAAAGGCTTCGGTGGAGCTGATTTTATCTTAACTGTGTAATTACGATTACTCTTTGGTTTCTGTGAAAAAAGACCTTTGCATTTCAGATTTAATAATCTGATTCAGTGTTTACTCTGTGAATATGAAGGATGATTTTGTTCCTGTTTTTTTAAACACTGGCAAAAACCTGTAACACGATATCAACCCATTCATTGTGTGAATGTAAGATCAATAAAATATATGTGTGAAAATTACCCGACTGTCATTTCATTGTGGGAACCTCATCAGTAGCATACATAAGCATGAAAAAAGACACCTGAATGTAATGCCATGCAGTGATATTAATTATACTTATTACAATTTGTCTGTAACAACAAGATGCACCCAGAGGATGTACGAGTATTGTGTGAAAGCATATGATATATGATCATGTTGATTATTTATGTAAATATTGATTTATTCCTTTTTTATTTGACAGGGACAGTGCACAGCGACTGTGCCATCCCAGAATTAACTATCAAGCTAAATTTTATATTGTCATATTATTACCACCCCTGAAAAACCGTCCACAGGTCCAAATCGGCCAGAGAGAAGGGGGGGGGGTTAGGGTTAGGGTAGGGGGAGTAGGAGAAAACGTGTTATGTGCCATTTTAAAATCCAAGTGACCTTAGAAAGAACAGACCACTATATGGGTTGACATAACTGGCACTGCTGAACGATACTGAACTTCTGTTTCCATTACAACAACAACAACAACAACTAAACAGGCACCAAATCTCAGAAACCTCTCGGCAGTCTAAATCAACATGTTCAACTACAATTAATTACAATTAATGAATAAAACAACCCAGATGCACACTCCTCGTTTCAGGTGACAGATTCAGAGCATCCAAATAATTGTGCCAGGATAGACTGCTCGTGCAAAAGGTGTGTGAGGACTCACAAAAATCAAGGCATCAAATGCGAACTATTTAAAGGGACCAGATAAGGGAGAGGCAAATTATCGAATCAGAAATAGGGCCACTCAGCCACACAAGAAAAATTGGTATAAAAAAAAAAAATTCTAATCATATCTATAAGAAGTTATCCAGTCGCATATTTAGGGCTGAGGATATATGAAAAGAGATGGGGAGTCTTACCGTTGTGCAGCCTTGCAAACTAGATCACGGAATCCTAAAGCCCCACATCCTAGTTTCCTTACAGTAAATATGTTTCTGTATCTTGCTATCTCCATGCCTGGGCGCCAGATACCTTCATTTAAATTAACTGAATTTATTGCAATTTAAATGTCAGTCCTGTTCTGGCAGAGATCGGTATACATATGGTCTTAATGAGTATCGGAATAATCAAGATGCAGCTAGACAGAAGTGGATTAAGAGCAAAAAATGTAAAATATATTAAATTAGAGTAATATAAACCAGTAGGTAGGGCAAATAATGACTCTATGATACAGATAAATCAACGGGTAATTTTATATTGTCCCTCAGTGACCGACAGTTGGACAGCAAACTCAGAAAACTCCATGGTGACCTCTTAAGTGTGGTAATAGTTTTGCCTGTCATTTTACTCGATGCTCTTTACAACACGTAAAATATTCCGTATACAAAATAAGCTTAACCTGTTTTTTTTTTCTGGTTGGCGGATGCCTTGGGGTAAAATCATTAAATCATAAAATCGTTTTCATTGGTTTAATTATGATTATGGGCCCTCTCTTTGGTACCTGTGAATTGGCTTCTGGGCTATGTAGTTCGTTTTTAGTGGCAATAACTTTATTATATCTCTCTTGCAACGGTGAGGCTTGTGTTGAAATGACTACATATACCATGTGGCACCGGTATGCAGTGGCCAATCCGGGAGCTATGTGCCCGAAATTAAAATCCGTTAGTTTAAAGGAGTACCAAGGTTGTTTAGGTTCGATGAAGGTTTAACGGGAAGGATTCGGGGTACGTAACTTGTCAGTAACAATTATTTGTTTTTTTTTCCCCTACGTCTTAAACATATTCTACAGTGGCGAGTAAAATATAATATCATACATGCAAGAGGAACGTGCAAGACATAAATCAGCATGACTAGACTATGTATTTTGCAAGTTAGCTTGCTAGCTGTTTATTTAGCCATCTAGTCGAAAATAGCTGACTGGACAGCTACTAATTGCTACTTGACTGGAGAGGTGTCAAAATCGTGCGGTCATGCAACGTTGTTGTATGGTGAAGCTACACCGAGTAAATTACGATAGATAATGTAAAATAGCTTCGCAGAAAACTACATAGCAAGCTATGTAAATTAACACGTCAGTCAGTCAGTCACGGCGATATTCAGCTGAATATCGCCGTTTGCTTTAAAGTAATCAAGCTAATAGTGCTATTGATTAGTCACGTAATGTTGTGCCCAGTGACATTACAGTAACCTATTTGACTCTCATCGTTTATATCGCCAAATTGTGTGATAATGGCTAGTTAGCTATGATAGCTGGCTTGTCGCTGTTCTCTTCGTATGGATTTTTGCTGTAATCAGCGTTTAATTCGTCTAATTCATGTCAACGTTAACGTTACATGTTACTAATGCGTTCTATCACTGATGGTTTTGCTTTTTATAAACTGATACTCATAGTAATAAATTGTTAATACATCAGCACGCGAATATTGATGTCAGTTAACTGTTTAAATGTGGAATAATATGCTTTAGCTTCCTTTCTTGCGGAATATTATATTCGTTACTTATTCGACTACTTTAGTCACACTTGGGTGCAGAGCACACAGAAATCGAAATCAAACTGAAATAGTTTGTACTTTCTAATGTTGTGACCTGCTGTGCTCACGATTGAATAGAATTGTTAAAAAATAAAAATTCAAACAAGGATTGGAGTCCAATAATGATTTTATGGCGCAGTTGGTTGTTTGAATACCTTTGAATGCAATATGTAGGTATGTTACGGTGACAGCCGATTTGTTCTTCATTCCAGGGAACGCTTGGTCTATATTTAGCTCAGGACATACGTTCTTTGTCCTCTGACATGGGAGGTGTATAGGGTCCAGTTTAACAGCATGAAGAGTTTTCTTTACTCAGCTACCATCATACACCCCATGCAGATGCACAACCAATCCTGTGTGCAACTCCAAAATCGTGATGTTTTTTTCTCATCTCCTCTTTCTCTCATTCTTTGTCCCCTTGCCTCTTCTCTTGCCTTCCCTCCTCCCTTCATGATCTGGTCTGTTGTTCTTCCTCCACAACCCCCCATCTTTTGTCAGATTTGGAAAGTGCTGGGTGCGCCAGGGGCAGTAGCAGAAGTGGCACTCTCATCCCCCCATCTCACCCCTCCTGTACCCGCTCTCCCTTACCTGTCAGCCCCCCCAGCCTACCTGTCAGCCCCCCCAGCGTAACAGGTCTCACCTCTCCTGTACCTGTGCACCCTTACCGGTTAGCCCCCCCCCCCCCCCCCCCCCCCAGCGTAACCTGGTCTCACCTCTCCTGTACCTGCACTCCTTTACCTGTTAGCCCTCCCCTGCATACCTGTCTCACCTGCAGCCTCCAGTCCTCCGCTCCCTCATGCTTTGGACACAGCCGTCTCACCAGCTGCCCAATGACTGCCTGGATCGTCCTGCCTTTCAGCCTCGCTGCTTTCTGCATCACGGGAATATGGATCGTGTAAGGAGGCCGTTGTGACTGATGCTGTGCAATTATTAACAGAGTAAAATTATTGCCCGTTCTTTTGTGATAATGGCTACCATTTTGTAACTTTTTATTTAAGCCACTTTGAAGAATAGGTTTTTTTTGGAATGTTTTTTTTTTTCCTTCAAAAATTCTAAGCCAGTGTTCTAGAACTCCGCTGCTTTTGACTACCAGTGGCAATTGTTACATCAGCATTAGAATGGTCAGTTCAGAACATTCCAATCACACGTTTGTGATCTCACACCTTAAAGGGTTAATGTTTTTAAAAAATGTTTTTCTTTCACTGCAGCTATGCAATGGCAGTAATGAATCATCACGTGTGTCCGGTAGAGAACTGGTAAGCAAGCTCCTCTATCGCCTTGCTGTTTTTTTTGTTTCTGTACACAAGGCTCCGTGATCAGCGAAGAACAAATGAACAAAGTTTGGATGCGTTTCTGTTCAGAACAGAAAGGAGTAAGACAGACCTGGAGTTTATGTCATATTTTACCGGTTTTCATTGTGTGTGTTTTGTAGGTCTTACAATGTCACGTGTGCAGAAGAGACAGCCAAGCAGGGCTTCCCCAAAATGTGCTGCACCCTTCAAGACATCCCTCTCATCAGGTGTCTGTCCCGCACGTATACACACAGCTTGTGTCCGCTGCTAGGTCTGTTTGGTGATCCTACACTGACTTCATACATAGATATTCTGGGGTTTTTTTTAAGCTTCTGTCATTAGTCTGGGTTAGTGATGCAGGCCTGGAGATAAAAAAAAAAATTTAAAAAAAAAAAACTTAAGATAATAGCAAAATGTATTTACACTCAGTCCAATTTCATCTCATTTTTAAGCATGGATATAGCTTATATAATATGATAACATGCATTGAGCAATCTGGCACACATTGCTTGCCATACATAAATGCTATCAATTTTTAGTATTGTTGCGGTGTTTGCGGTTGTTGTTCATTGTATAACTTTTTTTTTTAAGTTAGTACTGCTGCAGCAGAGCTAGGATCTGTTGAAGCCCTGGTTCCTTGGGTGAGACCGAAACAAGGCTACCTTCACAAAACTAGGATTTAATTTCAGTATTGCAGAGACCCACGGCTCCAGATTTCTCCTGTGCTGTGGGGCCAGAGCAGTTTTTATAGTTATTTGCGCATGTTTCACAGTTATTTGTTTCGCATTTTTAACAGCATGCTTTCTAAAAGTTTGCATCGACAAGATCATTTAATTTAGCAGCACTTTGCATGCTTATTTTGATCAGATTGTTTTTTTTTTAGTCTTTAAGTGAAGAACGCGTCATTTCCGAACGTTGGTTTTGGCGTGTGTTTGAGCACGTGGCGTTGATCTGTGTTCAGGCTGAGACTGCTTGTTGATGACGGTTCTTCTCCTCTTTCCCCGTGTCCCGCAGTAAGTGTGGCTCATTCCCCCCCGAAAGCTGCCTGTTCAGCCTGATAGGCAACGTCGGAGCCTTCATGGGTGAGCGAGAGACCCCACAAACCGCCCCAAACCGCACCTCACACAGGCTGGCTGTAAGGTTTTGGTGGCCCCTAAACGAGTGGAACTGATCGCGGACCGCGGACGTGTCTTACTGAGCTGTATTTATGAGCTGACTTTGGTTGAACGCAAATTTGTGTTGGAATGCCAAAAAGTGCAGAGAGCTGGACAGAAACATATTCGGTTTTGGTGTTTTCATAGGGCGTGTTGTCAGCGCTGAAGAAATGGAAATTACCGGGGTTATCCTTTAACACCTGAACTGTGTGCCCAGGTGACGGCGTAGAGTGTTTACGTGCCCGCAGCTGGTTCTGCCACTGCACATGGCCCCATACCACCCAAATATGGGAACAGCAAAGCAACAATGATGGGTTGGTGCCAAGAGCTCTAGGGAATTTGACAAGTATAAATATTTATAGATATTCATCAGTGTCCACCTTTTACCAACGTTGATAAACTCTGTGGGTGGATCTTACATGACATTACAGCTATTGAGAGACTTTTGAGGGATCTGTACTGGAATGAGCCACATAACAGCAGGTTGCCTCACTGCCAGTGGGGTTGTTCTAAGGTCAGCAAAGTTCAGACTAACTGACTGAAGTGTGCACACTAAACAGTGAATTTAAAACAAAAGTGCATGAAAATGCACTTTTGTACGTCGCTTTGGATAAAAGCGTCTGCCAAATGAATGTAATGTAATGTAATGTAATACAGAATAGCCCCTCTACCAGTGTTGAACTGTGAAATCCCTCCTGCTCTTTCTTTCTCCCTCTCTCTCTCCCCACATCCTCAATTCCTTGACCTTTGTTTTTGATCTGCTCTTTTTCTGTACTTATACTGTCCTCTCTCCCCCTCCTTCTCTCCCCCTCTCTCTCCCCCCTCCCTCTCTCTCTTTCTCCCCCTCTCCCCCACCCTCTCTCCATCCCCCCCCCCCGCAGTGGTGATGGTTTGTCTGCTCCGCTATGCTCAGGTGATTGAGCACAGCCACCACGGCTGGGTTAACACCGGTGCCCTGTTCTCCGGCTGTGTCAATGCCCTGGGCCTGGTCATGGTGGGCAACTTCCAGGTCAGTCTGAGAGGAGTCCGGCGAGCGGTCTGTGCTGCTGTGTGAGACGGTCTGTGCTGCTGTGTGAGACGGTCTGTGCTGCTGTGTGAGGCGGTCTGTGCTGCTGTGTGAGACGGTCTGTGCTGCTGTGTGAGACGGTCTGTGCTGCTGTGTGAAACGGTCTGTGTTGCTGTGTGAGACGGTCTGTGCTGCTGTGTGAGGCGGTCTGTGCTGCTGTGTGAGACGGTCTGTGCTGCTGTGTCAAATGGTCTGTGCTGCTGTGTGAGACGGTCTGTGCTGCTGTGTGAGGCGGTCTGTGCTGCTGTGTGAGACGGTCTGTGCTGCTGTGTGAGGCGGTCTGTGCTGCTGTGTGAAACGGTCTTTCTGCAGAGTTAAGACAGTGATACACCGTAAATACATAAGTGGATCCCTCCTCTCCACCCCTCCTCTTCTCTGCACCCCTGCACCCCCCCCCCCCCCCAGGTGGACCACGCCAAATCTCTGCACTACGTGGGGGCGGGCGTAGCCTTCCCCGCCGGGCTGCTCTTCGTGTGCCTGCAGTGCGTGCTGACGTACCGCGTGGCGGTCACCACGCTCGACCACTGGATGGCGCACGTGCGCGTGGCCCTCGCCGTGGGAGCCATGGTGTCTCTGGTCCTCAGTATCCTCACTCCTGGGGGGGGGGTTTGGGGGGGTGAGGGGGCGTGAGGGGGGGGGTGAGGGCTAGGAGCGGTGCACAGTTCAGCGATGTACGATAGTCACCAGCATTCCATCGTCGCTGATAAAAGGTGCAAAGCGTTTGGCGTCATTCGCTCTTAGGGCCTAAAGATAACCGATTTACAGGAGGTTAAAACGTTCTACGTCGTCACGACAACCGAGCCAGCCAAAGTTCAAAGTTCAACACAACGGGCACGACTACGATCACGACGGCGACATAAATCTCGGAACGTCGTTGCGACTAACTATCAAACGCGATCATCTCTGATAGCGACGATTTCACATCGCCGGAGTGTAATCCGCCCTGTACAAACAACATTTCTTTGGAATTTTTTTTTTTTTTCCAGTACCTGCGGGAAACGAAAGCAGAAAAAGCTCGGCACCCTAAGGCCTGGGTGTCAGCGTCGACTCCAGGGCAGTCACGTAGGCCGCGGGTTTCGAGAGGAACAGTGACTCACTCAAGACGTCACCTGTGACAGGAATCACACACACACCTACTTACTCTAGGCCTTAATTGACAGCTGAATGATGGATAGCCTCAAATACCCGAAGGCACCACAGCCGTCTAGGGCTCGCAACCCTCCCTATTCGACGGGAAGCCAGAGGAGGACAGTGAGTGACATCACATTGCATAGCTGTACTGTGGGCACAGCAGCGACACTTCAGCTGGGACTCACAACCTCTTAGTCACAGGCCTAGATCCGCAACCACTGTACTACACTGCGTCCGATTGGCCGATTTGAGGCTGAAGCCCCTTACAGTTACTATTGTGGGATGCCCATATAGAGGGTGCTGGGGAGCAGAAGAGATGTTGGATGGCATATCGACTCACGTTTAAAAAAAATAATAATAATAATTTTTAAAGTGTAATAAGAATAACTGCTTCTATGGGGCATATAGGCAAGCCTTTTGGATTTTTGGATTAGTACAGGGCCTCCTTCGTAGTAAACCTTCAGGTTTTTATTAGCCTCTAGGGCACACAGCTCCAGTTGTGGGGGCTCTAGTTTGCCAGTTTCTGTGGCAACCCAACTGCCCTACTTCACTCCCTAAGACGCGTACACCAACGCCAGAGCAGTTTCACTCCTGAAGCGATCGGACCACAGTATCAAATCATCACCTCACAGCCCCACAGAGGGGAACACCATGTAGCGGCGTATAGATACGCTGAGTATCCAGACAACGCAGGTTAGACGTACAAGTCGCTAATTAAGTGCATGTTCCTTGTATTTAGAAGCACATCAGCCTAATAAGCCTCATTGTATATTGCATTTGTAGTCTGAATTATATTTGACAGGAACAGTCAGAATTATACAGTACTTTGACAGGACTCATGAAGAGCAATGGGTTTTGATTTGTGCAGCGCTTTTTTATTTGTACAAGCCATCGTTGGTCACCGTGGCTACCGTTGTTAAAGTCGGTTTTGAACGCTGAAGCTGCATGTAATGGTAAACGGACTGCATTTATACAGCGCTTTTATCCAAAGCGCTTTACAGCGTATGCCTCTCATTCGCCAGAGCAGTAAGGGGTTAGGTGTCTTGCTCAGGGACACTTCGACACGCCCAGGGCGGGGATCGAACCGGCAACCCTCTTACCTCCTGAGCCGTGTCGTCCCCGCATGTCGGTGGGGGCGTGTCATGTGCGAAGCACGAGGGGTATTTCTGCCACGCGGTCTCTGGGGAGGGCCCCGAAGGGAGCGGGACGAGTGCAGCGCACATCACAGCCAAACAGGTACGCCCGGCTCAGGTATGTAGGCCACTATCGCTAGGCGGGGTCACACGCCTACACCTGCCCGGGTTTCGCCGCGGGATCTTCACAGATCTTTGGATCTTCCCACGTACTTGCCGGGATGCGCAACGTGCAACACGCGGAAAAGGGGCGACATAGCTCAGGGGGTAAGAGCGGTTGTCCGGCAGTCGGAGGGTTGCCGGTTCGATCCCCGCCCTGGGCGTGTCGAAGTGTCCCTGAGCAAGACACCTAACCCCTAACTGCTCTGGTGAATGAGAGGCACCAATTGTAAAGCACTTATAAATGCAGTCTATTTACCATTTACCAAAAGGAGGATTATGGGTAATCTGATTCTCTTCCTTAACCGGCGACCTCCCGCCACTAGGTGGCATCTTCTTCATCCACGTGAGCTTCGTCCTTCAGCACGTGGCGGCCATCTGCGAGTGGGTCTTCACCGTGGACATCCTGGTGTTCTACGGCACGTTCACCTACGAGTTCGGCACGGTCACCACCGACACCATGACGGCAGGCCTGCAGAGCTGCCGCCGCCACCCCCACTCCCACCACCACCACCACCAGGGGTCAGGGGTCGTCATGGGGGCGGGCGCCAGGGCCATGCCGCTCGGGGGGGGCACCAAGGGCTTGAAATCGCCCGGCGGCAGCAACGCTTCCCCCCACCTGAACTGCACCCCGGAGAGCACCGCCATGCTGTAGACCCACCATCTCAACCTCAAACTCCAGAGGGCGCTGCAGAGCCAGCGTCTGGCCGTTTTTTTTTTTTTTTTTTTTGCCCTGACACGGCGCGGGTAAACGCTGAATTTTAAAACCGCCGATGCGTTTACGAGGACGCCCGCCTCGCTTCCAGGGTCAAGTTTAAATCGGCCCTCCGGGGCTGGAGTTTGAGATTCCGGCTGCTGTTCTGCTGCTGCCCCGCCCAGCACAGGTGAGGCATCCGCACGGGTGAGACGTCCGCACAGGTGGAGTTCCTTTGGTCGATAGACTCCTCGGTCAGCGTGGGGGGGGGGGGGGGGGGGGGTTCAAAGTGCGTTTTCCACGAGGACCAAGGGTGATGAGAGACCACAGCCAGGGTAGGGTCAGGATCAGCTGGTACACGACGACACGGCCGCTTCCTGTCCAGTCGCCATAGGGTGTTATTTCATCACCCATCCCTCCCGACTCTCTCTGAGGGGCAGCGCTTGCTGCGCTGTTCCACTGAAAATCAGCCAGACACTTACGAATGCCGTGCAGCCAGGGGGGCTTATGGGATGGGAGAAGCCTCCATTCCACACATCCTCTGGAGGATTAATGGTGCGCTGTTGCTGCATTTCCCCCGTCTGCCGTGACTAGAACCAGAAATGCCAAATCATCGCTTCCCATTACGGTTTCCCCTTTATTTTTCTGTAACTTTTCCTGAAAGTTGGTCTTTTTATGAAATTTCCATGCGAAAATTTAATGTTTTTAAGAGTTTGTGTTCTAACGAGAAAGTATTTAATTTTTTAACAGCATCCTGAGAAATCCCTTCAGGAAAAAGGAGAGGACCTCATGACTCTCAGGTTTTATTTATTTATTTTATTTTTATTTTTTAAGGAGAGCAGAAATTCTGTCCTTATTCACGTGGTCAACAGCAAACAGTCGACTATGAAAGGGAAATAGTGAAATATTATGTCAGTATTAATGATACAGCAATATACAACTTTTACGTTTAAACGAATAGATGGCAATACGTAAATCAACGACAGACCAATATTAGGATCTCGGTTGGTTCACTGGAAATGCAGTGCGTGTCGGTTGGGATTTTAATCCACGGTTCAGAGACCCGTGACTGTGTTGAAGAGAGAAAAGCTATGTTATACGTACCGTGTGCATTGTAGATACATAATAACACTCCCAACATCTTAAATCTATGATCCTAAGAAATGCTAAGAGTATTAAAGGAACATGAAAAAAGAGCTTGTCAATTTTAGGCATAAAAAAGCCATGCAAAGCTCCTGCACATATAGTCAAGCAGAGGCTCATATAGTCAAGACACTGAAATCCTGGTTTACTGCAGGACTAAGTAATGCACCGTAAACGTAGTAAGAACGCTCAAAAAATAATAATAATAATAATAAGGTTTCCTTTTTTGTGATGCGTTCTCTTCCAAAGGTTTTCCGAGATGGAAGATATTTTCAGGTTTTATACAGTAATATTTGCAGCTGTTCGTTTTTTTGCGAAACGATGTGCATGTTTGGGCAGCTGGTGAAGAAGTGAATACGCCACATTTATTTAACTCAGCAGTTTTTGGAACTGACAGCGAAAGCAAAGGGGCATTTAGGGCAGTGTTGACTGCACGGCAACCTCCTAATGATAGCTTTAATAACGGCATGACATAACAACACACAATAAAAAAATAAGTAAAAACAACATACAATAAAAAAAAAACTTATGTACGTTTTGCTGAACTACAAAAATTATAGGTCATTAGCCTGGATTAAGTCAACATCTGTCCTTATTTTAGACTAACTATTAAAAGCAATAAGAAAAAGTGTAACAGTTGCGTTTACTTGGAAGTCAGAGATAAGGTGGAATGGTGATTGAATACAGTTCATTAGCCACTTTTTGTTTCATATCGCTATACCGCCGTGACCGTTAATAGTATTACGAGGTAGAAATGCCGCGACCGCATCGCTGTAATGCCGCAGTGCTTTTTAAATACGTACTGACCAAATGAGGGAATTGAGATTTTGTTACCGCAAATTCTTTGACCGTGGTGCTTCGTCAGTGTGTCTTTGAACGAGCACTGCGATTTGCCGCTGGTGGGTCATTTGGACTAATTACACTACATTCATCACGTTTATCCAGTAATAATTCACAACCAGCAATAGCGCATCTGTCATTGGGACCACTAATAGATGTCACCTGACTACAATGTAAAAAATAATAATTTTCACAGTATTACTCAAATCAAATGTTTTTCACGTATGAACTAAAACACAAAGGGCAGTATGGAGCAATATGCTTTTTGCGGACGATGCACAGCAGGTGGTCGTCATGGTTACAGCGTTGAAAGATCTTGTAAAATCCGAACTCCAGTTTTGAACACGCAAACGCCGCCCCTGCTGGGGAGTGAATGCAACGATCGATCCACAAACTGACAGCCGTGCATTAATGTTTCATCCGTGATCTCTGACCGATTACCATTCACCCGCTGCGCGACGTCAGTTCTGCGACGCTGACGGTCCTCTTGATGACGTGGTGGAGGAAATTCTATATTTGCCACCGTTGCAAAACAAGTGTTCAAACCAATGGCGTCTTTTCCTACTTACTACTGCAGTCAGATATACACTCACCGGCCATTTCATTAGGTGACAGGAGCGGCACCCGGTGTGGTCTTCTGCTGCTGTCGCCCATCTGCTTCAGGGTTTGACGTGGTGTGCGTTCAGAGATGCTCTTCTGCATACCTTGGTTGTAACGCGTGGTTATTTGAGTTACTGTTGCCTTTCTATCAGCTCAAACCAGTCTGGCACCAACAACCATGCCACGTTCAAAGTCACTTAAATCACCTTTCTTCCCCATTCTGATGCTTGGTTTGAACTTCAGCAGATCGTCTTGACCATGTCTACATGCCTAAATGCATTGAGTTGCTACCACGTGATTGGCTGATTAGATATTTGCGTTAATGGGTGCAGTTTGCAGTTGAACAGGTGTACCTAATGAAGTGGCCAGTGAGTGTATATACAACAACTGTAGTTGTGTGGACAACAAAGGACCTGTCCTGTATTCTTGAGTTGTGCAGCGGTGACAACAGCAATCTTTCAGAAGGAGAAAAAAGGGAAGTTAAACTATGCGGTTGTTCCCTGCACTTGGAACGGTACTTCTCTCTAGGGTTTTCGACACACTTGTTCCTGGTTCTGGTTATACACGTTGTTGTACGTCGCTCTGGATAAGAGCGTCTGCCAAATGCCTGTAATGTAATGTAATGTAATGTAACGGAAGTATCATAACTGTGGTCACTCTTGATTCTGTTGACTCATAAGTTGTTAAGCCAGCCTTGTTGCCTACATTTGCCATGCAGATGTAATAAGTAATTGGTTTTACATTCTATCCATGCAGCTGTTGCGAGCGTTCTCCTAAGTTTAGCATTTCAGCTAAAAGGTATGTTTTAAAGCATAAAAGTAACCATAACCACATTCTTTAAAGGAGCAAAGCCTTAACTTGTTTTGTTGTTATCATCATCTTCATTTGCAATATTATAATGCACAGTGCTGGAATAATTTTATCTTTCGAATGGAGGCTTTGACGTCAGTGCATCTCGCGCGCTGCGCGCTTTCCAGTCGTGAAATGTGACTGACGGAAAAGATCCATTTCTGCATTGTTTGTGACAAAACGCCACGCGGTTATTGCATTCGCACGTTCTTTTGGTACGTGCTGCTACGCTAATGGCATCTGTGAAACCGCCGGCTGTCAAGCTTTCCATGTGCAGCGTATGAATATGCATTTACTAGAAACGCACAGTGAGAGGGCAGACATGAATGCCTTTATAATGTACACTAGTAACAGGACTAAGCTGTGGGGGGTTGGGGGGGGGGGGGGGGGGGGGGGAGCTGGGGGACAAGAGTGCTCATAGCTTTAAGGTGAAGTAAAAAGAGTTTCATCACCAGCAGACATTTTGTGTGCCATGACCACAGGTCGGTATCTAAATCCAGACTCCAGCAATATTGTCATTTACGCTGCTTGTTGTGAATCATTAACCGCTTATGAACCCAGCAAATTTTCCCCCCCTCCATTTTACTTGAGCAAATCTGAACTTGGAAGGCTGCATTCTTCACTGAAAGTGAATGAGAAGACGACACTGTTGGTGATAATGTGCTTTAAGTGGCATTCAGTACACCTGTCTTGACCTGGTTGTCGAATGCAAGTCTCAAAAGCAGATGAAATTGTGTCAGACGATGTTTGTCTTGTCCCTGAAAAATACCAATGTGAACGCGATATCCAGGACGCAGCTCGGGATGATGTCATTTCCTGGATGTAACTTTGCTTGTAAATTATGTTGCACTTTAAGCAAGAAATGAAAAGGATATCCATTGCCCATTCTGATTTTTTTTTTTTTTTACTATTTTATGTTATCACTGACTGGAGGTAGGGCAAATGGTGTCCAAATATATTCAAACCAACAATAATAGAGAACACTTCTACTTTTTTTTTTTTAATAACTGCTTGAATAAATACACAGTTTATCTGCTATTACGTTACTTGTATAAGTTTTCAAGAGATTTATATTCAAATACAAATTCAAATAAATGAAAACCTATGAATGAACACCCGGAGTTGCTGTCTCTCTGAACGAATGTGCACCTCTACACTGGCATTTAAATGTAAACTGATTGCACCACTACATCTTTTTAGACACAGGGGAGATGGTTTTTGTTCTGTTCATTTTTAAACCCAGTGAATGGACCATCCTTGAGAACACAGCCCAGCACTGATTCCATAGACTGAAGAGCTCAGCTGGCCAGCCACACAGTCCTCCAGCTGATTTAATAAGAGTCACAGCTCCGGTATTCTCAAAATGTCCGCACCACGGCCACTGACCTGGAACTGTAATTCAGCTCCCCTCGCTCAGCGCTGCTGACGCGCCGAGCCTCGGGGTTGCCAGAGCGCTGAACGCACGCCGCTCGGAACCCGCTGTGTCATGGTAATGTGAAAACGGCAGCTTATTTTTAGCGGTGCGCTAACTCTCCCCCTGTGCCGGCACTACCTGGCATCGTGGCTAAGGGACCGTGGAAACCGGATGCCAAAAACTCCAATCCCAGAGGGCTGCAGCGTCTGCCGGACTTGGACGCCCCCCTCCGTTAAGCCCACGCACCTCGTTCAAAGGCCTACACGGGCCCCCGACTCAATGCACAGAAGCCTCCGGAGACAACTCAGTCCTCCGATACGATAAGGATCTCGTTCCGTCTGTCAAACGGAGTCTCTGCCGATGGGTGGCGATGTGTAAAGGTGCATGAACTGCTGTCCGCGTGTGACCCTTCGTGTATATAAACGCTCAGAGGCTAATATTGTTTGGTGCTGACAATTTTCTCCATTTCAGTTTTTGACAAAACACAAAAGAACTTAAGTTCATTTACATTTTTTTTTTTTTTTTTTTTTTTTTTAAAACAACCTCATTGGAATTATTGTATAGAAGGTATACCTGTGTTCATACATGCCATTCTGAAACCGCACTTTTGCTTTGGTCCACTTTTGTACACATTTTTAACATGGTTTCATTTCCATATTCATATAACATTTCACAAAATATCTTTATACAGTAACTTGAATATATTTGTCATTATAGCATAGGTTGCATTTACACCTGTATACCAGTATATAAATATGAAAACGGTCCTATGCCCCGGTGTTTAAAACTGATTCCGTAAATTAAAATTAAATACGTGAAAAAAAACACACACACAGTTTTGGTGCCCCTCAGTGTGTGTGGATGTCCGTACCAGAGTCCGTTGCCGGTCATGTGTACATGGCTCCGTGTAGATTCTCCAACCTGTGTTCCTTCTGTTTCCTCCTCTCCTGAAACACACAAAAAATGGTCCCCAATGTCACGTAAGCACGCTGCAGGTAAAGCTCAGTCTTCATTCCCTCCAGCTTTAAAGTTCACTGGTTGAAACCGGAAGACATTTCTGGGTGTTTCCGTGTTTCAGAAGATAACCGATGTTCCTACAAAACCCCACAGACTCACCTTATCTTTCCTGAACTCCTCGTATTCCTGGCTGTCAGTTGGGAGCTCCAGGCGACACAAAGGGCAGGAGTTGGTCTGGGGAGGAGACGTCGTGTTAGAGCACAGAGACACACATCCTCCGTTTGCTCACCAAGCTCAGCTGGTATTATGTGAGTATGTTGTGTGTTGGCGACCACTGACAGAAATATTCTTATCAAGACTTAAGAAAATAAAATAAAAAAATATATTCTTAAGTTCAGTGGATTCGTTCAAGCATAATCAGGCCAAATAAAAGATACTGTCAGGTAGACAAAATGGAGGACACACAGTCAAGATAGCCATGGCAAAATAGCTTGACCGTAATCTGCCACAACTGGCCCAGGGATAAAGTAGGCCAACATGAGCCACCAGACCATGTACATCTACACTATAGACCAAAAATATCTGAGCACCCCTTGGTCTGGTCCGTTTCTCATGGTTTGGGAATGTACATCTAGTATAAAGGCTTCCCCGAAGAGTGGAGGTTGTTGTAGCAGCAAAGGGTGGACTGACTCCATATTAAAACTCAGCATTTGGGCTGAGATGTTGGATGCCAGGTGTCCACATACTTTTGGCCCATGTAGTGTATGAAGACCTGCCCTCACCTTGCCCAGCCACGGTAGAATGCAGCCGCCGTGGAAGAAGTGTTCGCAGGGCATCTTCCGCACCGTCTCCTGCTCCTCGAACTCCAGCAAACACACCGGACATTTCAAGCCCTTGTCTGCAGACGGCAGGGAGCACAGTTAGCGCAAACAGAAGAAATCGGGCCGTCAAAAAGGCAAACGGCGAATCTGAGGTAAATCGGTTTAAGGACGTGTGCCGGGGGGGGGGTTAACCGATTTCGGTGCGGTCACCTGCTTGCTCCGGGGTGATGACAACGGTCGGAAGGTTCTGGGTTATGGCTCGGGCAGCGGGGGGAGGGAGGCGGTGGTCCCAGTCTGATACTTCAAATGGACCCATGTCAATATCCATGCCCTGCATTAGAGACCTACCGGTAGAGCGAGCATGGACAACTTTAATGCCACTGCCTGATTTAAAAAAACAAACAAAAAAAAAACAGTATATCCCACATACTCCACACTGTTGCTGCCAGGCAATAATACGCTGTTCACACAGGTAGGTTATAACAGGACAAGACGCGACGTTACCTGGCCAGTTCAAGCAAAGCGTTCTGCCGGTATTGCTCGTCTGGGTTGGTCGGTTCGCAGTCATGCTCGTCAAAGTATGAAGCCATCCCGCTGTCGGTCCGCACTCGCACAGGCGTTCACAACTACGAGAAATAAGTAGTTCGCGAAGTAAGTTTACAGAGTAAGTCTTTCGAGAGCCATATCAGTCTATCCATATTTCTTTGCTTCAAGCGAAATGATGTGGTCTGTGAGAGCCACCATACTAACACAGCTAACTTAACACTTTTGTTTTAAGACTGAGCTAACGTTCGTCGAGCAGGAGTAGGCTACATGTAAAAAGAAAACACCACACATAAAACCAAAACGCTCAGTTCTATTACTTCATTTTTTTTTATTTAAAAACATCCTTACCTGCTTAATAATAATAATAATATTTGCGTGTTTTGTGGAAAAAGTTACAGAACTTCTACTGCACAGTCATTCTACCGGGATAAACAAACGAGTCAATCTAAATGCTTGGTAGAATGTTTTGTTGTATCCTATCAGCAGTCGACATTTCCAGACGTGAGCCAATGAAAAGAAAGAAGGCCGATACGTACGGCACCCGGCTGTTGTTAGTTTGTT
Source organism: Anguilla anguilla (assembly GCF_013347855.1). Taxonomy (NCBI): domain Eukaryota; kingdom Metazoa; phylum Chordata; class Actinopteri; order Anguilliformes; family Anguillidae; genus Anguilla; species Anguilla anguilla. The sequence continues at coordinate 2,756,173 of NC_049210.1, read as the reverse complement.
TGAGAGCTCACTCAGTGGTTTACTAAAGGTAAATGGGTCTTTAAAATACCGCAAAATCCGCAAGGATAACTGCAGGTATCTAAATATATGCAAAGATCATTCGCCAACTATGAGGATATATACATAAAATTAATAAGTGACAATAGATTGCTTACAAAAACAAAATAGCCTATATTGTGATAGCCTATTTTTAGACATCTTGTCGATTGAGGTTGTGTACATAATAATAATCTACTCTCCTGAAAAAAAAAAAAATTCTGAAAACAACGTTTGTTTTCTGGAGGGTATACCTGAATGTACGAGACTCTAAATAATAGCCTGAATGTTAAGAGCAATTGAAAAATTATTCTTTACAAATGTGTACAAATAGAAGGGTCACATGCATGCTTTACCTGAGGTAACAGTTGAAACTCTATTGAAAAGTTGAGTGTCAGATATTTGTCGTCCACAGAAACGAGAACTTGATTTTAATCACTCCAACTTTATAAGCAAGTATCCCGTATGAACACTCATGTACATTAAACATGTCTTTAAAAAACAAACTAAAAAGTGAGCAGTATTTCTTTATCAAGATAGCAAAAATTCCTACTGCTTTGGTGAATGATCTTTTCTAAAGCAGAAGAGCAACGGAAGTGAATATCTGAAATTGTGAAGCTTGTTGATCATGAGAGAAACAACCAAAAACAAAATGCTCTAAGCAGACCCGGGTTTGGTTCTAACCAGTGATCAGACTGACATTTACTTCTCTTTATCCACTCCACCTGACAACAGAATGCTACTAATTTTTTTTTACTGTTTGTCTGTCTGATAATTAATGTGATCGTGAATCCAGAGGAACATTCACACATCTTATAGATAATAGTTTCTGTTCTATTCTGCACTGGCGGTTCCTATCGGAGTAGATTGTTGCAGTAATCACAAGTCTCACATTTTTTTAAAATAAATGCACCCTTATTAATTTTAAGACTGCTTCCTTCTGCATTTGTATTTATGGCATGTGTGTGAGAGCAGTTTCATTCTCACTTAGAAGCATTTGAACTCGAAATATAGGAACTGAAAACATGAAACATTTAATTCTGAAACAAAAAAAAAAAAATTACATTGTTTGATGGGGACAGGATGAAGAGAGTACACTAGGGTGCTTTGCAACACAAATGTGAATTTCAATATCGAAATAAAAAATCAGTTCATCCATCAGTTAAACCATCTATTCAGGGTGTTTCTTAAAATATTTGTTTCCCGTGCTTTTCTCAATAACCGCACAAAACACAAGCACATATAATTCACTCAGTGACACCATCCAGGTGACTGGAAACAAATGACATCACCAATACTCAGCGTATGTAACATTAAACAAGCTGAATTACATCACAGAAGAAGAAAAAACACATTATAGCAAAAAAATACAAGCTTAAAAAGGTTGAATGAAATGATAGCACTCTCGTCGGAGGTTTCACATTCATAACACTGATCATTCTTTCAATGTAAAACAGGATAAACAAACAGAAATTTTGCACATGCGAAAAAGTCAATCACCATCTGGCACTTGCCATAAGGTTTAAATCTAACACATTTTCCTAATGTAACATTTGTGCATTTATTTTCCATATTTGTTTATTTCCAGATCAACTCGTGGATCTGAGGTACTAACACACACACTCAATCTCAATCACAAGCATAGTCACAGGACATAAATAGATGCTTTTGTTTTGTTTACTGAATTTGAGTAAATAAGCCTGGAACTTGTACACTGTTGGCCTTTATTTAAAGTGATGTCTATATGACTGTATAGACGAGGCAGCCAATTAAGACTAAGATGGATTCTAGTGGTCAAATAGCTATGAGAGGAAGGCACAGAAAGTAATTTCTTTACATTCTGTATTGCTAATAAAACAAACTGACATGACAGTGTAGTACAGCGGTTTCGGAACTGGGCTTAAAACTCAAGAGGTTGCAGGTTTGCATCCCAGGTGGGGTTCTACTGCTGTACCCTGGAACAAGGTAATGAACCTGAATCGATTCAGTAAATAATCCAGCTGTATAATATAACGGATTGCAATCTGTGTAAATTGCTCTGGATAAGAGCGTCTTCTAAATGGCAAGTTGTGCTATTAAGTACGTATAATTGAGTAGGTGTGTGTGTGTGTGTGTGAAGTGGCATCCTGCAGTGATCACGTGAACACTTTAACCCATAAACAAGTCTCACTATAGCGCTATTGTGGGTTGTGGGATGGGATGGGGGGGTTGTTTGATTCCTTTTCTTACTGAGCGGAGTCAGCTTTCTGGAGCAGCTCTGTGAAGTATCGGGAGAGCACTGGTTGAGGGTCGGTCAAACAGGTTGAGGGGCAGCAGCTCAATCGGATGCACAATGCTGGCATTTTGTTGAGTCAGTGGTACCAGTTCTTCCTCTGATAGAGAACTTTTACTGTAGCAATCTCTCTCTCTCTCTCTCTCTCTCTCTCTCTCTCTTGTGTTTGTCCACGTAGCCAGAGCACAGGGGAATCTCCTGTTCCTGTATCTCGACTCCTGTGCCGCCCGCCTGACCAGTCCCTAGGTCCCATTGGTCGCCTTCACGGTAACGGAGGCAGAGTTCTGGCAGCAGGTGAGCGCCGTCACCACGATGATGACGACCACCACCACCACCGCCACCGCCAGGATGCCGCCCACCACCACCTTCATCTTCATGTTCTCCCACCTGTTCTGCTGTTTCAACTTGGTCGTGGTCTTTTTGAAGCCCTTGCTCTGGGGAGGGGTGAAAATTGAGGGACGTCATAAGCAACAGCCATTACAGTTTCACAGCATGGTCAGCATTCACTCACCCCACACTCACCCCATACCCGTACACTCACCCCACACTCATCCCATACCCGTACACTCACCCCACATGCACCCCCTACCCATACACTCACCCTATACCCATACACTCACCCAACACTCATCCCATACCCGTACACTCACCCCACATGCACCCCCTACCCATACACTCACCCTATACCCATACACTCACCCCACACTCACCCCATACCCGTACACTCACCCCACACTCACCCCATACCCGTACACTCACCCCACACTCACCCCATACCCGTACACTCACCCCACACTCACCCCATACCCGTACACTCACCCCACACTCACCCCATACCCGTACACTCATCCCACACTCACCCCATACCCGTACACTCAACCCACACTCACCCCCATACCCGTACACTCACCCCATACCCCACACTCACCCTGTACCCATACACTCAACCCACACTCACCCCCATACCCATACACTCAACCCACACTCACCAACCATACACGTACACTCACCCCACACTCACCCCATACCCATACACTCACCCCACACTCACCCCATACCCATACACTCACCCCACACTCACCCCATACTTGTACACTCACCCCATACCCACACACTCACCCTATACATTCATGCAAAGCAGGAACTAACTGGCATGCTGGGTCACCAAGAGAGTTTGTTTCATCTCATTCATCGTACGAAAAGAGGAAATACCTTTCCAAAAATACCCCCGTAAACTAAAATCAGGATGTAAACTGTAAATTTGTCTTCCACCTGATCCCACCCAAAGTGTATTTATAGACACCAATATGACATTTCCTGGCTATTCCCAAGATTATGGTAGACCTTGGAAATGGTCTCAATGTGGGACATCCTGGCTGTTCCTGCGGTCGCTTAAACGACATGACTTAGACTTAAACGACAGGCATTGGAGCTCCAGACACAGCGGTCCAACAGCAGACACACGTTCACAGTCAGCTTCTCATATCGTATATAGTACCAGTAGCATTGCTAGCACTGACAGCTGAGCAAGTTGGAAGGATAGTCATGATTGAGCAGGATCAGCCACACAACCGCTGAAAATTCAGTAATGCTGAGCCTGCCGGTCTCACTTCCTACTTAAAGCTTAAATTCTCTATATCCCTCTGGTACCTACTATGGCACTGAACTTTATGTTATTAATATTTATGCATTAGCTACTGATGACTCAGCACCCGCTCTGCTCGCTGGCTAAAACTTTTACGTTTTGCGCTATTCCACGTCACTCTGGCTAAGTGCGCTAGCCATCCAAACTGCGCTAAAAACGAGCCCAAACGCTCACCTTCTCCAGGAGCTCGTCGGCCCGGTTCTCCAGCTCCCCCAGCTTGCCCGACCGTTCGTCCGCCTTGTTCAGGTTGTCCAGCATGATGACCTTCACCTCCTCCACTTCCTCCTGGGCCTGGCGCAGCCGGTCCTTTCCCTTCTCCTGCGGGCGAGAGGGACCGGATTGGCCGAGAGGGTCAGCTGACACAGGCGCGGGGGACGAACGCATCGATGATTGACAGCGATCGATGCCGAAGTCTACCTGGCCAGGGTTAGAGAGTGATGTCACCGCGAAAAAGCGCTCGTTGTGACCGCTGGGGCTCTCAATCACCAGGCAGCTGAACACGGAGAACGTTCGGCCAACGTCGCACTGACACCGAACTGTCGACGCAGGGCTTGTGATGATTAGTGTGGGCGGCAGTGAAGTGTAATGGGTAAGGAGCTGGTCTTGCAACCCAAAGGTCCCAGGTTTGATTCCCAAGTAGGACACTGCTGTTGTACCCTTGAGCAAGATACTTAACCTGCGTCGTTTCAGTATATGTCCAGCTGTTTAAATGGGTGCAATGTAAATGCTGTGTAAAAACAAATTTGTGTAAGTTGCTCTGGATAAGAGCGTCTGCTAAAAGCCTGTAATGTAATGTAATTTAGTCTAGGTAAAAAGAGTAATATGAAGGATTACCCTGTCGTGGAAAGGGAAAGGTTACTCTTCTTTAAGAAAAAACTAAAGTTAAAGAAAATCAAATGGCAGTTGTACAGCTGAGAGAAGCGACAACATTCCAGGAGACCAGAGGGATAAAACAGCATTATTTTGCCTGCCTGACTATAAATCAAATGTCTTGTCAAACAGAACAAATAGATATGCCGTAAATGGACACAAATGTATTTTTAGGATAAGAAGATTAACACTATAATGCAGACATCTTCCATCAGAGTTATGTTGTTTTTTCCTACAATAAATTGGAACAGGTTCAGGGAATTGTTTGTTTAAAATTTTTTATCTCATGGTCTTTAGCCTCTGAAACAGAGCTGCTCCCACCACTGCTAGCAATCAAAATAACTAAATTCAGCAACTTTTCAAAAATGGCAGATTTGTGCACAATGGTGGTTTATTGGTTATTGGTTTCCTTCCTCGTTAAAATTTTTTTTTTTTTTTAAAGATTTGTGAATATATGTGACATCTGAAAAATAAAAGCGAAATCATCCCCACTCTTACATGCTGGGGACAGGAAGTGGATTCTTTCAGGGTCGAGGCTGAAATAATGAATCACATTGTGACACTTACGGGAAACTCAAGAGGTCAGCCCCAAAATTTCGCAAAAAAAAGAAGAAAAAACAGCCAAAAAATCAAAACAAAAAAAACAAAACAAACAACAGCAGTTACCTCACACTGAATCATATGCTGTTTTACCACACAGTATTCATGCAGAGGACCAAACTATATAAAAATAGCTGTAATAATGAACAAAAAAAACTGCCTTGGAATTATAATATTTTTTAAAAAGATTTGTGCCGGATACAGTTTGTATTTATGTTTTTTTTTTTTTTTTTAAATGCTAACGTAATACATTAAATATTATTTCATAAGTGGGGAACATTTCTTACAGTTTCGCATGTGTTAGGGAGGGGATTTCCAGCTTGTTTCAACTCCCAAAACCACCATAAGGTTTTTTATTGTTTTTTCTTTTTTTTAAGTTTGTAAAAAACTTTTTCCAGGGCCATATAGAAGTGAGAAAACACACCGTAGTTCCACAGTGACTTTTAAGCTCACAGACACCTAAAAACAGACTAAAATATATCCCATTGAGGAAGATGTCATTATTTTTAATTCTTCTCACATTTGACCATGTCCTCATTCCTTCTTACAGCATGTTTTCAAATTACTGAAATACACCATCTGTAAATTATATAGTTTAATACAGTTTTGTGTTTGTATAGCAACTAGCTAAAAGGTTATACAGCTGAAAAATAAAGAATATTTATCAACTGGCAATGGCATCTTTACTGGGGAAGTGTTGCCCCTTTTCAGTTCCTTCCTTCCTCCTCTCTCTCTCTCTCTCTCTCTCTCTCTCTTCATTCCCTGGCATTTCCTGGCACTGGGTGAATGGTCCCTCTGCTCTGTATTACCAGTCCAGATAACGTTATTTATTTCCCAATCAAGGCTTCAAAGCTCAATAGATTGTGTCCTTGTGTTGCTCATTTGAGACACATGCAATGCAGTCCTAGTATCCCCTCCAAAGAACAAACTTTGGTCTAGGCTACGCAGTAGAACGTTCAGTTTAAAATCAACTCTCACGGAGTACACATGGTCTCATGGAGTTGAATTAACGCGGCCCCCAGAAGGCCTGTCAAATGTTGGCAAGCTTTCAACCTTTGTCCATGCTGGGATGACCCAGGTTTAGTCAAGTTTAATGCACTCGAATAATGGTACAGGCCAGAAGCACACGACATAGCAATATTTTCATGAATCATTTTACTTGTTCGCAATTGTAATTCGTTATTATGACACAGGAGGTTATAGCGGGAATATAGTTTTAACAGCTAAATTTCGCAAATAAGCTATGATGTATGACATAAAATTAAGAATAATCTGTCACCGAAATCAACCCGTAATTTACGAATGCAATCTTGCTAACCATCTATGAACCGCTATTCTGAAGTTTATTATAGTCGATGTCCACTAAGTAACCCTTTAGGTTATCTCCACCGATACAAAGTGGTGTATTTAATTTAACAGGAAAGCGCACATTGCAGTCAAATAACACATCCATTTGGCATAGTTTTCAGATTCAAATGATCTGAAAGTGACACGATAATCGAAGTAGGAAACCAATAGGCTACGCTATACAAACATTCTCTTTATGGGTATTTAATATCATGGGTGCGGTCAAACTTCGTGGCAGCAAATGTAAGTAACAGGATTTCACAGAACAAAAAGAGACGTGTTCTTTTCACACTTACCATTTCTCTCTCACGACGTGATCTCAACTGTTGTCCTGGACAGTCAGCAAATTCGCCTCATCTGAAAGCGACTGCTCGTTGGGAACCGCCGTCTTCGCTCTAAGTTTCAACAAATAACGGCGCTTACAGCGCGAAAGGGGAAACGCAAAACCTTGCCTCCCCTCCCTGCTCTTGATTCTGCTGCAGAATTGTCCCCCGTTCTGCAAATTGTTCGTTCTTTATGCGTTTTTTTTCTTCTTCAAACTTCCAGCCCGTGTTTCTTTAACTAGGGACTTTGGTGTGGGATCGTTACGCCTGCCTCCTGTCACTCCTTAAGTGACTCTTTAAGTGACAGGAGGCAGGCTCAACGCACCACTGTGGAGATGACGTCTGAAGGGACAGCCTTTTTAGAAGCTACCCTTCTTATCAAATTACAGTGCCCGGCCGGAGATGGGGGCAGAGGGGAATATACGGCCCACTCATTGGCCTACATTTACCCAATTGAAAAAAAGAAAAAAAAAGTTAAACAGAGCACTTGTAACATGATGCAAAAAAGAAAAGCAAAACAATAATATATTTGAGATCAACCTCTTCTGGGAACCTTATAATGTATTATCCCACCAATATATATTTTTGGGACAACGATGAGACTCCCCAGAATCATTCATTCATAAATTACTTTTGCTGATTTCAATATTTAAAAGTACTGTTGTTAATAAGTGAACCAACCGCACATTCACCCTCGGTGCTCAGGTAACCAGGACAAGAGTGACCACAGAAATTCTGACCGAAAGTGCATAGTCCCATCAGGCACACGTCACGTGATTTCTGACTGAGAACCCTGAACTGTACTGTAAATATTGCATTCAATAAAAGTTTTTTCGTTGATATTATTTGCATATTCATTCATACTATTTTAATTATTTAAATTGTTTTACTTTTCAGAGAAAATTTGCATGAGTTGAACTTGTTTTTCTGGTCCTTATTGTATTTGAAGCCAAGCGCAAAGTGAGTTCCATAATGTCTGGGACAAAGACATGTATTTTTTTTTTCTTCTTCTTTATTTGCCTCCGTAACAATGCACATGTGGCAAAAGTGCTGATACTGAGGCAGGTATGGATGTGTCAATAACTACTGTTCGGAGAAAACTTCACAAACAGAACTGTTCATGAACAGAAAAGGCTACACTGCAAGATGTGAACCACTAATTGACTGCAAAAACAGGATGGCCAGGTTACACTTTTCTAAAAAAAAAGACTGAACATGCGTTTCATATGCTGAAGAGAAAACTTAAGGCAACTCACCCCCGAAACTAGCAGGAGCTGAAGATGGCTGCAGTACAGGCCTGGCAGAGCATCACCAGGGAATATACTCAGCACCTGGTGATGTCTGTGGGTCTCAGACTCCAAGCAGCCATTTCATTCAAATGATATGTGGCAAAGTACTAAACATGACTATTTTAATTTACATAATATCTGCTCTTAATGTACACTGCAAAGAGTCACAATCGTTGATTCATTTTGTTGACATGAAACGTGTAGCGTTTGGAAAAAGGCTCTATAGGGAAAGAATGTTTTGTTTTTTTGTAAAAATTTCACACATTCTCCATTGAAAAACAGGAAGTGGGATGTATGAAATAAATCCAGTTTCACTTTCATGTAAAAAAAAAAAAAAAAAGTGAGGTTCAGTCAATTGCGTGATCTCAGGGAATTGGCTCAAGTATTCCACTAGTTTGTTTTTCATTTTGAGGAAATTATTATTTCTAATAATTTAAAAAATGAAATGAAATACAACTTACATATCTGAGTAGAGTACAGGATAATATCCCAGTTGTTAGTTTCATCAAGCAACTATGAAACTGACAATAATAGCAAATTTAATTGAATATAGACAGTCCAGTATAGATTAGGGGGGGGGGGTATGTATAAAAAGGATCACAATTCCTACATGGTTCAGCTGATGTGGGTGTAAATACTTGCTAATTAAAGTTGGCAGTCTGCACTTTAACCTCATATTCATTGTTTAATTTCAAATTCAATGTGCTGGAGAGCAGGGCCAACAAAAGAAAAATTGTGTCACTGTCCAAATATTCACAAACTGAACTGTACATACACACATATATACTTTAGGTTTTGAACAGTTTGTCGGGTGGGTTGCCTGAATTCATGGTTGCGTAGCCTAGTTCTGGAACGCAGAACACCGTCACGGGTGCAATAACAGGTGTTCAGGAGTTTGCACACGTAACCAACACTGAGCATTTCTGACCAAAACAGGAAGCTGAGTGAAATGGCTTTCAAAGACAGAATGTGACTTGGTTCCCTTGTGGCTCTTCATTAGGGGAGCAGTAAGGGTCTTTATAGCAAAGACAGGACTAGCTTTGAGACGGGCTACGCTAGGCTAGGCTACGCTAGGCCATTATGCAACAATGATTACAAGGGCAAGAAGTGGTTATTGAAAGACAGACCTGGGTCAACTACGTATTTGTTTTGGATTCAAATACTTTCCTACGCTTTGCTGATCTTGTTTGGTGTATCGGAACCGATAAAATACTCTCAAAAAGTGCAAACCCTGACTTCTGGTCATATTGGCAGGCTCAATTGCACCAGGCAAGACCAATAGAGCACAGAAAAAAAGCATTTGAATCCAAAAACAAATACGTATTGGACCCAGGTCTGTTAAAAGATATGGGCCCCTGATTTCCACGTCTTCTCTGCCCCGTCTCTGTTCGTCAGCTGATGATGCGGGTCTTGTGGGCGCCGGTCAGACAGCGTGATGGCTAAAGGGTTGCCCTTCCCGTCAGGACAACAATGGCGGCTCTTTGGGATACAGAGCAGCGGCAGCACAAAGGGAATATTCATTCATGGTGTCATCGCGTGTGTGTGTGCGCCTGTGTACGTGCGTGTATGTGTGCGTGTGCATGCGCGCGTGTGTGGAGAAGTTACTCACATGCGCCTGAGGCTTAGTGAATTAGGACAGGGCGACGAGGCAGACACAGTCAGTATTGTATTATACAGTCATATCGTATTATATAAGCTCTCTGTATGCATCACTGATGACACATTTACATCTTGTAATTCCCCTTCGTGATCAGTTTCACTTCCAAAAACAGACAGAAAGATGGCTAATGTCAGGCTAGGCCCAGCTGCATAGGTTGTGCAGGTTGACTGTTGCCATGATACAATACAGTAAATATATCATCATATAAATAGTGCATTTGCTAGGTAAACCTAATTCTAATTCAGTACAGTACAGCAAAGTGTGTGAACTGTTATCACTTTGAGTGTTGTTGTTATTGAATATGATACAATGCACATTTACTGTATTGTCCTGCCAATGAGGTCCAGTTGGGCTGCAGTCACAACCCAGGTTCCATCATGAGTCATACTGAACATTGCTAGAAGTGTTTTTACATTTTCCTTATCAGTGCAATTACGAGTTTTGCCAAAATAGATAACATTTGTGTCTTCTCAAAACTAGAACATGCTTAGACTGGTCAATGGATGTAATTATCTGTTATCATATATGAGATCAATGAACAAATTCAAAAAGCAAATCAAAGCAAAAAACAAAGCAAATCTTTAGTTGTTACTGTAAAATAAATCTTTGTTCAGCAGACTGCAAAAATAAAAATCGTAGTTTGTAGGCCTGTAAAAAAAACAAAAAAAACAAATACGTGATCAACCAAAGTTGCACGTATTTCATTTGAAATATTAGCTCATCTCCCACTTCTTGGTCCACCTCGTCCACGTCCACCTCCTCCTCCTCTACCTCTCTGTGCTGCGTGTTGCTCCATTGTTTTCCAACACAAAAGAGGTCACCTGAGGTCTCTTTTATGCTCTGACAGATAATAGAAAAGTTTAGCCAATTGAGTTTCAGCAGGTGTGGCATGAGTGAGACCAATTGGTACTTAGAGTTTTCCATGTGAAAAAACAAGGCTTGATTATGAAAATTGTGCTAAATGGTGAGATTTTGTGTAGAGTTGTGCAAAAATGTGATTTAGAATGGCTATTTGAGTGGGAAAAAAAGGAATTGAGCTTAGAGTTTTGCAGGAATAGTCTTTGTTGTTGACACATGAGCTTCAAGTTTTCACCATCGTGTCCATAGTTCCAGTTTTAGAGTGTAAACATTTGAGAAAAACTGCAAAGCCTTGGAAGTGCAGCTGGTGGCAGCCGCCATGTTGTCCAAATCGGGGCCACAGACTGCGCAGCAGGGAGAACGGGGAGCCGTATATGGCCACGAAGTCCGACAGTGAGCAGTAAATCTCACGCGCTTTAGTGGACGACCGGCCCATCTAAGCACGTGAGACACAGTGACTCGGCAGCGACACAAACTGTCTCTGGTTTCTACAATCTTGCAGACATAGCGCAATAATCTGACAAAACGGCACATGGGGAGAAACTAGACGAAGAAAAAAAAAACACATGTCGCGCTTACATTTATTAACTTCGTACTATTGACTTCGTATTTTGACCGTATTGTTACCATTGACTTAAAGTGAAAGGGGTGGCTTTCGATTTGGGGTTCAGCAATGAATAACCATGCGTCTCAGTATCATGTCTCCCTCTAGTGGTCTTAATGTGAACTTTAGGTATTGCGATTGACGAGAGAACAGTGAACTCGTAAGAAATAAAATAATCTCAGTGTTTAGACCAAAATACAAGGCAAATACTATTTATTGCAGTCATACACAGCTTATTAGAGACTTCTTATTCATATACATTTTTTGAAAAAGCGAAATAACTAAAAACCTATGGAAACAATGACTGGCCTGGGACTCCAGAAGGTGCAGCCCTGCATATGATTAAATATAACTTACTACTTGCAGCTGGTTGAATCTGTGTGAATGTATGACAGTTTCAAAGGGCACTTAGACCAAAATAATATTTTTTAAGAAAAGTGCTTTAAGCAAACATTTCAAAATATGTTTATGTTTAATTCTAATCACTCTGATGGCAACAATCTTAGAACCTATTGTGTTGTGGTTTGATTTCTCTCAGTTTAATTATTGAAAGGCCCAATTCAAAAAGGCACAGTAAACAGACAGAATAAAATGTATTTTAATTTCATTAAGAATTTTTTTTCCATAATAATAATAATAATAAAACATAAATAAACTCTGATTCGAACATACCGAAGGGCTTAGAGGTTGGTAGTTTTACAAATATACACACACAGACAATATTCAGCTATGTACAAGCACAAGGGAAGATTCCTTGACCTTGCAAAAGCCAGGTGGACAACGCAAGAGGTGCACAGTCTTCACTAACATTCACATTCAAAACACCAACGGTGCTAACTGCCATTTTTCACACGTAGCTGCAAAATAAGCAGCACACTCTCTCAAGCAAGATGTTGCCAGTTCCAGTCCAGGGAGGGGGGTGGGGGGTGGGAGGGCGATAGCAGTTCTGTGCATGCTCATTTTGAATGATGAATTTAAGGCATGGTGAAGAATTTAGCTGCTTTCCAATAATCTAACTGCCCCCCTACCCCACTAGAGTGCCCCCTAGAGGACTGGAGGCTCACAGCTATACTGGTGTATTGCAAATCATGGATACTGGCCTCAGTGTTCAGTTCGGGGTTACAGGAAAGGTCAAAGACAGAGGGGGCGGGGGGGGGGGGGGCATCCACAGCAGGAACAACCAAGTCTAGTGACCGAGTCCTGTATTCACAAAGTCTCTCAGAGCAGAATGACTGAACTAGGATCAGGCTCTCGTGGTCCATATCTTTACTTCATCCATTACGAGCCAAACGGAAGAACAGACCCCAGATCTGTGGTCCTGTTCTGAGGGACTTTGTGCCTACGAGCCTCGTTGTTCCCCAGTGAGGCAGACAACACAGATTGACCCAATGGAGCAAACACAAAATGTAACGCCAGCCCACCCTCCCACCTGACTGGCTGCATTGGTCACATGATCAGGGGATGGCGGGAAACCTGGAGACTTCCTGGCAACCAGGCTAGCTGAAGCTCAATCTAACAAAGTGGGGGGGGGGGGGGAAGAGACACAAAATACATAAAAGAAAAAAAAAAATACAATACAGCATGACTGTTCTCATTGCATACATTCCCTCTAATATATTTATACTATAATTTCCCTATTTACTTATGTTCATGTAACTATTCAGAGTAACCTCCCCCCCCTTCACCAGAGTGTGGATCAGTGGCACCACAATGTGCCTCATCACAACCAACTTTCCCATCAAACACCCACTGGAGCCCTTTCCCAATTTATTCTAAAATGATTGTGTTTTGGCTCTATTTACACATCGGCCAATATCATAGGTTGCATACGAGTTGCAACTGAAACCGTTGATTCAATCACCGATGGCCGTCCTTCAAATACAGGATAGACCGCTGTACAGTCAGTAAACTGATCTTAAAATGGCAACTGCCACAAGATTTCAATATGTGTTTGTGCTAACAAGATAATTTAACAGCTTCAGGACTACAGCCCTCGTTCTAAGCTAATATCAGATAACAAAATTAACCTCCACCTTCCTTGTCATCTGTGAACAAAAAAAGAAAAAAGCTTTGTGATAAGTAGTTAATGGCTCACAAAGCAGAATGGTGTCAGGACAGAAATTATCTGAGGAGAAGCTCCTTGAAGCATCTAATTTTGGGCTCATTCTAGCTGTCACTAACCCCATTTCCACAAACCAACGACAGCTGAACTATGAATAAAAATGATGCTTACCTATCCATCTGTAATAATTTTTTTTTTTTTTTTTTAAACTGGGCTGTGTAGTCTTTTATATGGCCTTCCTCAAAGGAGTTACCGCACCCTAGTGTTTAAAAGCGGTACTACAAGCTTAGGAAACCCCAGGAGGAAATGCTTGGTATTTTTGTGGTCTGGCCTGTAGCCGTCCGGTGTGAAACATACCACTGTACATTTCTAAAGGAGCGGAGTATGCGTGTGCTTCCAGGAAGCCGGTTTGTACACTTGCGGATATGCATCTTTATTGCTTGTGTGTGTGTACATCTGTTTGCTTTGGGAATTGTAGGTATTTTCCAGATTAGATACGCGATTTGAGTGGGTTGGGGGATTTTGGGGGAGCTGCTATTGGGAGAGGGGGAGGGGGGGTGAGAGTGCTTCTCAGTTTTTCCTCAGGGTTTTTTGGTGGGGCCAGGGGCAGGGGGGGTGGTGCCGGAGTTGGTGGGGATGACTCCCGTGGCCAGCAGAATGATGATGAGGATGATGATGAGCACGACCACCACGATGACCACCACCAGTTTCACGTTCTTCCACCAGTACGAGCGGGCCACCTTCTGAGACGTGTGCTTGAAGTTCTGGGCCTGGAGAGACAGAGAAAAGAGGGGGGGGGGGGGGGGGGGGGGGGGGTTAAAGAGTTAAAGAGAAGGGGGGGGTGGAGGCAGGGTAGAAGAGAAAGACAGAATGGAGGAGAGAGAAAGGAAGAGGACAGATCTGTTAGCCTTCTGTGGCGAAGGACACAAACTGATGAACAGAACAAACAGGGGACAGAGAGCAGAGGGAGAGGGGAAAGGAGAGAGAGAGAGAGGGGATAGAGAGAGAGGAGAGAGTGCTTGTGAGACAGCAAGAGCACGCATGAGAGATAGAGCATGTGTCTAAGAGAGAGAGAAAGAATGACTGAGCAAGTGTGAGAGAGAGAGAGGGAAAGTGAAAGTGAGACAGACAGAGAGAAAGTGAGGGGGAGAGAGAGAGATGGTGAGGGAGAGCGAGAGAAAGAGAGTGATTGAGAGAGAAAGAGGGAGATAATGGCGAGAGGACAGTAAGCAGGACCGGAGGACAGTAAGCAGGACCGGAGGGCAGTAAGCAGGACTGGAGGACTCACCCCGGCCTGGAGGTCCTCCGTTTTGCCCATCAGGTCGTCCAGCCGCTCCCCGCGGGCCAGGATGCGGTCCACGTTCTGCGTCATGATGTCCTTCACCCCGTCCACCTGGGACTGCAGGGCCTTGACCCGGTTCTGCTCCACCACCGCCTCCTCCTCGCCCCCCTGCTCCTGTCGGGGGGGGGGGGGGGAAGAGAGATGTGATGGAGAGTGAGAGAGGAGCGCGAATCGAGAACGACGCGTCAACTCCCTCCCCGAGGAGAGCAGCGCCCGGAACCCGCGGAATGTTCCGTTTCAGGCTTCCGATTGGCTGCTTCCAAATGGATGGGAGGAGTCAGCCAGTGATAGGTGGAGGGGTTAGCCTCTCCACCCTCCTCCTCCCCCTCCTCCTCCTCCCCAGCCACATTCAAACACATGAGCCAGGACACTGACGGAGAGGCGTCTTTGTGAGACGAGCACATATTGTGGGGGGGGCGTGTGATTGGTAGAGGGGATGCGATGTGCCGGCCCCTGGTTGGGCCTGGAATACAGGCCTCCAGGGTAGTAACTGCACAGAGGAGCTGGAGGAGCGTGGAACGATAAGAGGGAACAGCTGGGCTATGCGTGTGCTCACATCCTGGGGGGAGGAGGGGGGGGGGGGGGTGTTATGTGTGCTCACATACTGGGGGGGGGCTCATGGACCAGAAACACAGGAAGGGCCAGCTATTAGGACTGAGAATTCCAAATATGGAGAACAAAAAAATTATAATAATCAAGTAAAATAAAATAGCCCAATTAAAAAATATATATATACAAAAATTCTGTGAAATTTTCTGAAATGGCAAAATGGGTCTGACTTTTGGAAAGACCAATGCTCCGTTGCACTTTTAAATATCGTTAGTGAGACTCTCTGTGCTGAAAACACACAACAGCAGGTCACATCTAGAAATCTGAATATAACTGATGGTTTTAAAAAAAAAAAAAAAAGAACTGCATAGTTCGGTTTGTCTGAAGAGGTTAGAACACCTGGCAGCCCCAGAGCAACCGGAATACCTTTCCCTTCCTGTTACCGTCACTGGCAGAGCACTGTACAGGTATTCACACCTGACGCAGTCACCTGCGTGCTGGGAAAGATGGTCATCACAGCAACACGCAGGAAAATGCCAACAACCTAATGTGCTTACATAAAACAGTGATTCATTTCTAAATCGCCATCATGAGTGAATTACTCGGTTGATAAGTGAGTCAGTATGTTAACAGATAACATTTTGTCCTATGCACAGCCATTGCGCAGATTCAACACGTTGGTTGTGTACAAAGAGCCATCCGCAAAGCCGTGAAATATGTCGAAATATTTTTCATTTTTATTTAAGTGAAGTACTTGGTATGGCAGCACACATATCAAGCTATAAGGGTGCTTTTCTTGTTGCTAAATGTAAAGTCTGCAAGCTGTTCTGGCTAAAAAGAATCTGCTAAATGCCTGGATTGAATATGTAATTCTACTCAATATATTCTCATAGCAAGAGAAACTGACTCAAGGAAATTCTTGGGATTGTTTTTGTTCCTGTGCGTGCAGTGGAAAAAGTCTATTTAAAAGATCTGCCAAAATTTTTTTCTGACAGCAATACTTGGAATCCGCTTCATTTTCGTTTTTCCAAAGAGCTTAGAAAATGAATTAGACACCACATGTCAGCTTATTTGCTGTTTGAAATGTACATGTGTCTTAATAGGTTATTTACATGTACATTTTATTCCACTGCCTCCAGGACATTCAACAAGTGCCAAACAAGACCAATTTTGAACCAGACCTGCGGCACAAGTTGTTGGTATGCAAAAGTTACAGAGAGAAATCAACTTGTGTGTGTGTGTGCGCGTATGTTTTCATTTGTGTGTGTGTGTGTGTGTCTGCATGCATTTTTTATGTGTGGGCCTATGTGTACTTGTGTATGTGTGTGTGTATTTATGTGTGGGTCTGTGTGTGTCTGCCTATATTCTTATGTGTGTGTATGTATGTGTGTGTGTGTGTGTGTGTGTGTGTGTATTTTTATGCGTGTGTGCGTGTGTTTTCATTTATGTGTGTGTGTGTGTGTGTGTGTGTCTGCATGTATTTTAATGTGTGGGCCTGTGTACGCATGTATGTGTGTGTGCATTTATGTGTGGGTCTGTGTGTGTGTCTGCCTATATTCTTATGTGTGTGTATGTGTGTATGTATGTGTGTGTGTGTCTGTGTGTGTGTGTGTATTTTTATGCGTGTGTTTTCATTTATGTGTGTGTGTGTGTGTGTGTCTGCATGTATTTTAATGTGTGGGCCTATGTGGTGTACGTGTGTATCTGTGTGCGTATTTATGTGTGGGTCTGTGTGCGTATTTATGTGTGGGTCTGTGTGTGTCTGCCTATATTCTTGTGTGTGTGTGCGCGCGCGTCCATTTGTGTGTGCGTTCACCTGTCCGGAAAGCGGGGCACACCCATTTCATGTCCCATGAGGCGACACACACAGGTACGCTCGGTCACAAACAAAGCCGTCTCCAGGCAACGGCAAGATGAGCTTCGTCACGGTACCCACCCAGTATCTCAACCCGTATCTGCCACAAACAGCTCGGCACAAACCTCACCAAATGGCTGAGCCCTCTCAAATAGCATTCCCTGCTTAACCCTTTAAGGTGTGATATCGCAAGCATGTGACTGGAGGCGTTCTCAGCTGAACATTCTAATGCTGATGTCACAATGCTTACTGGCATTTGAAAGCAATGGCGTTCTAGAACACCGACTAAGAGTGTTGAAAAAACCTTTTTTTTTAATTTTTTTAAATGGACTCTTCAAAGGGCTAAATGAACAATAACAATGAGGCCAACAGTGACAAGAAATTTTTTGTTAAATATCTTGTCTTGAAAACAGGGCAAATTATGGGATGTAGGCCTCGTCACTGCACACACAAATGGTTACAAAACCCTTTCATCTAAGAGACAGTAACCATCTCCAAACATGATACAAAATGACAAAAGGCCCAAGACAACTGGAATTATAAAAATACGGAATGTAGATGCTTTTTACCGATGGCTACATTGAATGTCTCTGCTATACATGAAGTCCAGAATTATGTCATGTAAATCGGCAGCATTGAGGACAGTTCAGTCATAGCTCAGCACTGTCAAAGCAGTACCCTCAGTACACCCCTACCTTCACCACCTTACTGAATTATTAGTGATTTAATCTGTTTGAGAACATGCCTCAAGGCATTGTGGTATAGAATCAATCGAACGGTCTCATACAGACCAGAGGAACTGCATCTTGCCTTCTACTCGCGCAAGCAGTTTAGCGCTTGAACGTTTTACTTTATTTCACTGTTGACGGGGATAATGCCCAGCAATCCACAAGTCAGCGATGCATAGATTCCAGAGTTGGTTAACTGCCAGCTGACATCTCTAGCCCTCGGCAGGTGACACTTCAACACAAGATTTAGCATGCAAGCATGAAAAAAAAAAAAAAAAGTCAAGGTAAAAGAACATTGGGGGCCTAACAGGTGATATGCAGTGAGTGACGCGTTCTGGCACATCAGACATAGCACAGCAACACTTCCATGGACACCCATACTTAAATCCAATATTAATTTTCGCACCGCTCTTTAATGATGAAACGATGATAGTCCACATTATCAGAGTGACCCGACAGATACTGGCGGCAGTTTGCTGAAACTTCACTTTATAAACTTTATAAAACTTTTTTTTTTTTTTTAAATCTTCAGGCCGCGCACCATCCGCAGCCAAACCCAGAGGCACTGGACCATACGAACCAACTAAATGACGATTTTACATCCCACGAGGGACCGGACGAGCACTGCCCCCGAAACATTTCCTCCCCTTATCACTTTTTTCAGCGTCCGCTGACGGTCATGCCAGACAACACTGGCATCCGAGCACGACGAGCGAGAGTGAACAAACGTCAGAAGGCCATCTGACCACTATCCGTCTTGATCTTTGACAAGTCATCTCATCTGGTGTTGCTTCACGCGATGCCACAGTTGGAGCATCGCTGATAATGATGACTGTCTCTGAATGGGCAATGTTCTTGCAGAGTTGTGGGCCTAAACGTGCGGACAATCTTTATTTTTGCTGCTTATTTTTTGTTGTTATTAAAGTTGGCAGGAGTTACATTAAACTATCAAAATAATTAAAGTTACCCGAGTTACTGACAGCCTGATAACCATGGAAGATGCATGCATTCCAAGTAGCACATTCCAGGAACAACAACACCTGCAGGCCTCTCTGTCACAAATTCGACATTAATAAAAATCAACATTCAGACATCAATGAACAAATTTGTCACAAGCCATTGCCTTACATGCTTAAATTCTTACAAATGTAGGGACATCATCTTCGAGGTGCACCAATGCGCTTTCTAAGAATAACACAAGGAATCTACAACCAAAACACGAGTGGGAAACAAACAAAAGTAAGAATCCACTAGCCTATTTCTTGGGTAATTAGTCGTTATTGAAATACATTTGTTTTACCACAAACTTAGGAGCACATCTATAGTTGTGCAAATTGTTTCTGTTGTTGTTACAGAAACAAGGTGTTCCCGTTTTGAGTCACATACCAAGCAGTAACGACCATCGCAGAAGACTTAAGGTCTTAAAATGTCAGTTGAACGCCCCCAATTGCTCAAACGTCCTCCCAAACGAAGAAACGGAACTGCCGACGGAAATGCCACCAATAAAGCTCGAGCTGGCTCATTACTGCAATTTAATCGTTGAAATTAATATCCGTCAAAAACGTTTCCTAGAAAGTCGGCATTTTCAGAACTCCATTAACCATTTTAAATATATATATTTGCATGCACGCGTAGGCCTCTTTTTAATCGTTACAAGTGATTGGGTCATCACCAACCATTCATTAACTCAGAAAAAAAAAACACCAAACGTCGCGCTTTTTCCATGTCGACGTATCCATCACTGACAGTAGGCCCATTAAGCTATTTATCCCCAGCTATATATTTTCTGAACAGTTAAAGGTAGGCGATTCTCTTTTTTTAAACTTCTGTTTCTATGTTAGCAGGCTACTTTGTGCACAGAACATTGCGCACTCGTTTCGACACAAAGCAACTCGTCTTGGATTACAGGGGTCTCCGTGTGCTTCCGCCATTAAACATTTAAAAGTTTTAAACGGACTCGTTTCATCACGGGAAGTAACATATATGCATTTAAAAATATATCGTAGGATGTAGGAAGCATACCTTTGATTGGCACCCGTTCAGCAAAGTACAGATTGGTAAATAGGCTACAAACAACAAGTGTGTTCACTAACCACGCGCAGCACAGACTAAAACTAGGTTCATCTAACGTATGTATAAAAACAGACTAAATAGCCTACATATAAATAATCAAACACCTAATAGATCCAATCGGGGCGACACCTACCATGTTATGTTCCATATTCCTTTTTTAAAAAATACGTGGAAGCGATACGCCCGCAGAGATGAAGCAGACTGCCCGCAAAATCTGTTAAATGTTCCTTTCTTTTTCCTTTACTTCAGTTAGATCGTAGTTCGATGAAGAATCTATTGTTTTCTTGCCCGTTCAGAACCGACGTCCAAAGCTCTTGTTAACTTCCTGGTTCTCTTTCAAAGTGAATTCCTTCGCTTTGACCCACCTCTATTTTTTTTAACGTCCGCTTGCGTCCTCACGAGGGCGCTGGGCCTATCGTCTAACCTGTTTTCTCACCTGGGACAGGTGAAAGGAGGGGTGTCATCGCGCAGGTGGTGACGTTGAGTGATTATGTACTTCTTGTATACGTTATAGGCCTATACCCGCACACGTTCATCGCGAATGTATGCCTTCTTCATCAAAGCACTGCGTTAGATGTTTTAGTTGTAGCGTATTTGGCCATCCAGTTCTCACTTTGTCGTTATGGGGTAATGTGCTGATTATAAATGTAGGCAAGCACAGATCAGTTTAGATTACCTAACCACGTGTGTCGCGAGGAAACATCTTGGCCAACAGGATATGTTACATAGTTAGAAATCAAAAGGTGCGGGAGGTGCCGTGAACTATTTTAATTGCCACTGACGCAGATGGTAGCCTAATATTTTTAGTTTGATGTATGCAGTTAAAATCTCACAACGGAAACACAGGCGTTGTGAATTTTGCATATTTTGCGGAAACGTGTTCAGCACCACCCCGAGTAACACCCATTTTATGAATCTGACTAATGTGGATATTGTATCGACCCTTGTAGCTATCTGGGAGATGAAATGCAACAATTTGAGAATATGACTGAGCAAGGTGTTAATAAACTCAGATCCAAGACAGTGTGTGTGTGTGTGTGTGTGTGTGTGTGTGTGTGTGTAAATAATTCTTGTCATCAAGCAGGGCATTTGGTAGTCTATGTGCCCCCCCTTTCTAATTTAATTATGGGTAACGCAGCGTGCTGTACTTTCTTGCTGAGAACTGGAAAAATAAGCACTTCAATTTGTGAAACCTGGAATAACAGGTGCCGTTAGCTGAGAAACAAACACTTTCTCCTTAAAAACCATTAACTAAATTACGCAAGTATAATCCCCATCATTAAACATCCCTTTTCAGATACAGCCCTTCCCCTCAACAACTTTAAAAAAATTAAAAAAAACCACCAAAGAAACCCTCAGATTTGCACTGTAATTGCCAGAGACAGACTGGTCACACTGACTGGTATCGCCCAGGAAAACCGGTTTCCAGTTTCCTGTTTCCACGGTAGGCGTGGCATGTGCATTAATGTTGCTGGGAAATGCAAAAAAGCAAAGAAAAAAAAAAGGTTTTAAGGATGTGGCTAACCCCTGGGTCCAGGTGCACTGGTCCCAGTTACTCCTCCCGTTTGGAGTTGTGTTTGACTCTTAAGTGTACAGTAGAGTAGCTGTGTGCACATCCAACCAGTATTTGGCCAATTACAATTTAATCGTTAGCGTCACTGACGGGGTGAGGCCCGCTCAGAAGCGAGGGCCGGGCATCTAGGCGATGGGGGGGGGGGAGCATAAAAATCGCGCAGTTGTGGACCGCACTTTGTCGTCTGTACCGGTGACCCGGATCAGAATTTACAAAGAACGAATTTTATTATCAGAAATAAATTATCACCACTGAAAAGACTGTGCGCTTATATGAGGAAAAGATGATTGCCTTTTTTGAAATGGTAAGACATGGCGGTCAAATCGCCTTCAGAAGTGGTTAAGCTCAGCCGTGGTCTAACGACTGTTGCTAACGGCATTAAGCAACACGCTGCCTGCGGAGTCGGCACACGTTTTAAAACCAGCACTTCAATTTCCTAATTACGGAGGGAGTGTGGGAGGGGCGAACAGCCCGCTAACCCCTCGCTGAACTTGGGCTTACCCACTTCCCGGGACAACCCTTGCTCAAGACGGCGACTTCTGCAAATGCGTCACATGAGTGTTAGTGTGTAGATGGAGTGATCTGGGTATATAATGATAGTAATAGGATATTACAATGCTCATAGTTTTTAAACCGTTCACTGTACAGCTTCAAGGGTCTCACAATTATTTTTGTTTCTCCATTCTCCATCTCTTTACTTAAAAAAAAAAAAGAAGTCATTAAAAAAAAGTGTTTTATTTAATATTTACACATGACAAGCTTCATTGTAGAAGGTAAAGTTCTTAAATTATGCATCTACACACAGAGAGCAGAGAACGCAGTGGCTAGACTGAGACAGGCATACCGAGGCTGGTATACATTTACAGAATAAAAAAATAAAATAAAAAATCCCCCCAGAAGAGGACCCACCGTGCTTTTATTAAAGGGACTCAATCCATAGTCCGTAAAATCAAGTTTGATGAGCTTGGACTAAAGACTCAAGTACGCTGTTATTAATGTAGAGCACTTGGGAGGAGGTGAAAACATAAAGGGAAGACAAGCTCGAGAAAGGTAAAACGTAACAACATAATCTCTTCGTTATGAATCCCGGCCCCCCGTCCATTTTCAGCGGCCCTGCTTGATGACGATGTCGGACATGTCGTCCACTTTCACGAGCTCCAAGTTCTGCAGGAAGAGAGCATTACGACAAAAACAAAAACGTTATTATTGCCTCCAGCCCCCCCCAGCAGGGCAGATCCCGTGTCAGTGCGCTACTCAAACGTTCTCTGGCTGAGGGGAGAGCTCACCTTCTCATTGGCCAGGTGCAGCAGAGCGACAAACGCCAGGGGAACGGACATGTTCTGGGCCATGGTGTGGGGCAGCCTGGGGACACAGAGGAGGGGCGTTACATCACACACAGCGGCCGGTTTGGAGTGCGTTACACGTCATACGCGATGGATCGTTTGTGCACACAAATCTATGCATATTTGCCTCCCGCTGCACAGCTTGGAGTGCGTTATGTCACACGTGAAGGCCGCTTGTGCACACTTGTCCACGCGCATTTGCCTTCCGCTACACAGCCTGCCGGAATGCAAACGAGGAGGTGAGAGATGGGGCGGGTTACTCACCTCTGAAGGAGGGTCCTGGTGGTCTGGCTGAAGGCCTTCTCCCCAGAAACCTGCATGGTCTCTGCTCCCTCTGCCTCCTGCGGGAAACAGCGTGATCATTTAGGGAGGGGGTCGGGGAGGGGGGGGGGCAGAGGTAGTACTGAGAGGGGGATGGAGAATGGAGAAGAGACACAAACAGGAAATGAGAAACCAGGAGGGAGAGAGGGAAGACAGGCACACAGAGGGAAGCGGGGACAGGAGAGCGAGGGCGAGAGCAGGAGGGGTGACCTTCAGCGGTTTGTCCAGGCAGTCGGTCAGCAAGCTCCACATGGTGTTCTTCAGCCGCTTCATGTCCATCACCTTCGCCATCTTCGCGTAGTTTATTTCAATCTTGTTCACCTGCAGCGGAAATTTGGGGGGGAGGGAACGGAGAAGGCCAAAAAAAAAAAACGAAGAAAAAAAAAAACTCAACTCTGCCCGATGTTTATAGTGCTCCAAAAAACAAGGCCTCGCCCCCCCGGTCCCTCTCAGGCCCCGCCCCCCCGGTCCCTCTCAGGCCCCACCCCCTGGGTTCCTCTCAGGCCCCGCCCCCCCGGTCCCTCTCAGGCCCCGCCCCCCGGGTTCCTCTCAGGCCCCGCCCCCCGGGTCCCTCTCAGGCCCCGCCCCCTGGGTCCCTCTCAGGCCCCGCCCCCTGGGTTCCTCTCAGGCCCCGCCCCCTGGGTTCCTCTCAGGCCCCGCCCCCTGGGTTCCTCTCAGGCCCCGCCCCCTGGGTTCCTCTCAGGCCCTGCCGCCCTGGGTTCCTCTCAGGCCCCGCCCCCTGGGTTCCTCTCAGGCCCCGCCCCCTGGGTTCCTCTCAAGCCCTGCCGCCCAGGGTTCCTCTCAGGCCCCACCCTCCGGTTCCTCTCAGGCCCAGCCCCCTGGGTTCCTCTCAGGCCCCGCCCCCCCAGTCCCTCTCAGGCCCCGCCCCCTGGGTTCCTCTCAGGCCCCGCCCCCCCGGTCCCTCTCAGGCCCCGCCCCCCCGGTTCCTCTCAGGCCCCGCCCCCCGGTCCCTCTCAGGCCCCGCCCCCCGGTCCCTCTCAGGCCCCGCCCCCTGGGTTCCTCTCAGGCCCCGCCCCCTACCTTCTGAGGCTCGGGCACGAGGTTGTCCTCCCCGTAGGTGGACACGGCAGCGAGGTCCTGTGAGGATGGGGGCATGCCGCCGGAGAAAGGCTGACTGGTCGTGTCGAAATCTCCCTCGGGTCCTCCGAACCCCCCCGCTCCATCATCATCGTCGTCGCTGTCCCCCCCCTGGAGGAGAGACGTTTTTACAGTCGGTCAGTCAGTGTCCGTGTTAAACTCTGCAGTAGAGCTGAGCAGTGGAGTCTCGTATGGTGATCTGCACTGAAGAGCACTGCAGTGGCACCAGAGGTGGAAAATCCAGGTTCAGA
The DNA here is from genome assembly GCF_013347855.1 of Anguilla anguilla. Taxonomy (NCBI): domain Eukaryota; kingdom Metazoa; phylum Chordata; class Actinopteri; order Anguilliformes; family Anguillidae; genus Anguilla; species Anguilla anguilla. The sequence continues at coordinate 2,731,474 of NC_049210.1, read as the reverse complement.
AAGCCAAAATTCTTCCCCAGTATTTTGCTCCAACCACCTGGATCAATCAAAGAATCCAGGTGGTTGGAAGGAAAATAAGTAAAAGTCCTGCCATGCGTTTCTTCCACCGGTCGAACTCGGGCAGCAGATTTCACTAACTAGCTCCACCTCCCGGCTGAGTTCACGGGGTGGAAGAAACACAAGGCAGGGACTTGAACCTCCTGACCTCTGACCTTTCCACCTCCGATTGGCACCTGTCTGCTGCGCCTGTAGAGAGAGCGCGAAGCGGAGAGCAGTGCCTGTGCCCGCGCTAGCGTACCTGAAGGGCGGGGCAGAAGTTGGCGGTGTCGTTGGCGTTGTTGTAGTCGTAGTCCCCGACGCCGTCTCCCAGCTCTCCGGACACCCGTTTGGCCCCCTGCTTGCACAGCTGGCGGGAAACGGGGGGGGGGGAAGACAAAACAGGAGGGTGTGTTACCACAGCGACCGTTCGTTTTCGGCCCGTTTCGGGCCCAGAGCAGCACGGGGGCGGGGGGGGGGGTACTGACTGTGCCGGACGGCTTGAAGCTGAGCTGGGACAGGGCCTCTGGGGGGTAGTGGAAGTCTGCGGGCAGCGTGGTCTTCTTGTTGCAGGTGGACAGGGCGGACTTGCTGATGGTGGTGGCTGCCTGTAACCACAGGGACGCAGAGACAGAGGGCAGAGGAGGCCGAGGTGAGACAGCAGTGATCAGAAGGGCCGGCGATCATGTGATCACCCATTGACCAATAGGCTCAGAGCCATTATGGTATGGGAGAGGCTGCTAGTCTACTAGTGGCTAAGGGCCAGTTTTGATTATTAGTGTTTCAGAGACTGTTTCAAGGACAGGACTTTAGGTTTTATTAAGCAAAGCAGTGAAAAACGATGTGTAGCCATTTTAAAATTTTAATCAGACATAAAATCATAGTTGGCCTAATTTCAGAATTTAACCAAATGAGCATGGATTTCCAAAAATGTAAATATTGGTAAATACATTTATGATTAAAAAGCAAAAATAAAAAATTCCCAAGATTGTGCAAAGAAAGATTACATCAGATGCCTTGCAATTTAAGTTAAAGAATGAAGTTAAAAAATTGCATGGTTGACGAAGCAATTCCCTTTTCTCATAGAATTAAATAATGAATAATGAGATCACCTATAAGCAAAACAGTTAAAACACTGAAATTTAAAAACGATTTAAAAGGAAGACATCAGCTGGACACCCCACACTGTGAGGAACCCTGCGGGACTGCGGGCTGGGCAGACTCACTCTCGTGGTGCGGAAGTACACGTCGAAGTTCACGTCGTCGGTGAAGTCGAGCTCAAAGCTCTTCTTCTGCTTCCTCTTGCGGCTCTCCTTGTCCGGAAGGTGATCCTCTGGTGACACAGAGGTGTGGAATTCGATAAACATGGAGGTCGGCGTGACTAGGCAACAGCAGACGTGCGATTGAACAAGAAAAACTCATCTTCTGACCGTAAAACATCGACCTAGTATATCGGTACGGTCTATCAAAACCACACACGTCAAGAGACAAGACAGCTGATAGCAAGAGAGAATGTTCTAGAATAAAGCTGATTACTACTAATGGGTTAAACAACAAAGTAAAAAAAAAGAAAAGAAAAAACACACATGCCTGATATCCATCAGGCACAACGAGTCACAGAAGTCAATGTCAAGGTCATTGTGTAGCACAGGAAAACCAGGGACTGGATGAGGGGGCTGTCACTCAAGCACAAAGGCCACGCGCCCCCCCCCCCCCCCCCAAATCTACTCACGCTTGTGCAGCGGCTTGAAGCGCCAGAATCCGGGCCCCGCCCACATGGCCATGGTCCGGGGGCTGAAGTAGGAGTACTCCCGGGGCTGGGAGGACAGCTGCAGGCACATGGTGGTGATGTCGCCGTCTCCGATCGCGATCACGTCCCTGAGTGAGAGTGGCCAGCGCGGGAAAAATCAACACCCGCCATTTTCATTTAAAAAAATTTTTTTTTTTAATTTTTTTATTTTTATTATTATTATTATTTTTTTATTTTTTATTTTAACTGTGGCTGGTAAGCTTGTCTACTTACCAGCTACTTAAGTACTTTGTCTACATCTGTAATCATTGCGTTTTTATGTTTCTCCCTGAAATTTTATTGTCTTTCTATGTCTGTGTAAAGCACTTTGACTTGCCACTGCGTTTGAAAGGCGTTATATAAATAAACTTGCCTCGCCAGTCCCTTGGCCAGCTAACCACCCTTGAACTTGGCGGTCCCGTTCTGTTCTGAATATCGAGCCGTCTGGCATGACGGTGAAATTTTGGCCCGGTGAGATTTTGGGAGGCGCCAGAGGACGAAGAAACTTCGTTTTACCACCCTAATGACGACCCGCAGAGTCTGAACGAACCAGCGTCCGAGTCGCCAAGCAGTCTAGTAAACTCCAGAGCGAGCCGCAGATCCATTATTCAAAACACGCTAAACACAGTCAGCGCTAGCGCTCCAAATCAGAATCCAATTAGCCTGGCTCCACTGAGCAGTGGGATCTGAGGCCGATTTGAAGCTGATCTGAGTCAGGTCAAGCTCTGGCAGAGCAGCTGAAGTCTTAAGAGAGCTGCCCTTCATCACGGTGCTGTTCAGGATTTAACTGGAACAGAGGAGCAGAGAGAAGCATCTGCTCCTTTATCTGATATTTATTACTTATTCATTATTAAACAGGAGGGTGGGCGCTGGTTTAGGTGAGGGTGCCACGCTCCTGCTGGGACAAGCCTGTTGCAGTCTTAGAGGGAGGCTTGGGGCTCTGGGAACCCCCACCCCAAATCCGTAAGTTTCGCGTCGCTCACCTCCCCCGTCCCGCCCCAGTGATGGCACAGGTCTCCCTGTGCTCCTTGGGCCCGTCCCCGCCGTCCCCCTGTCCCTCCTCGTAGCCGTCCGCGTCAAAATCGTCCCCGAAATCCTGGAGCTCGCCCTCCTCCGGCTCCACCTCTGCGTTCACGTCGAACGCGTGCTGCCCCTGCTTCATCTTCTCCAGCAGCTGGTTCATCGTCTGCGCAGCGGGAGAAACGGCGAATGGGAGACAAGCACCGGCAATGAGCTCATCCTTCCGTCCGTCCGTCTATCCGTCCATCCATCCATCCATCCATCCATCCGTTCATCCGTTCATCCGTTCATCCGTTCATCCGTTCATCCGTCCGTCCGTCCATCCTTCCATCCATCCGTGCATCCATCCATCCGTCCATTACCTAACCCGCTTATTTCTGGTCAGGGTGACGGGAGGCTGGAGCCTATCCCAGCATGCACTGGGCGAGATGCAGGAATACACCCTGGACAGGTCGCCAATCCATCGCAGGGCACACACACCGTTCACTCACCATTCACTCACACACTCATACGTGCAGGCAATTCAGAGTCTCCAGTTAGCCTAGCCTGCATGTGTTTGGACTGCGGGAGCAAACTGGAGTACCTGGGTCAGTCGTATGTCAGCATATGTCATTACAGTGAATCATAACACGAGGCACCTACAGGACAGAGAGTCTGACCTGCTCTGGGTTCCAGCTGGTGAAGGAGAAGTCCTTCAGCGACGGGCATATCGAGCTCTTCTCCTGGGCCTGCTGCAGACCACCTGGCAAGACGACAAAAATCGCAGAGGGGTGGATGCAGGCACCCGCCGTCGAGGCCAGACACCAGGAAGTGGGCGGATGCATGTGACCGGACGCAGGCTTACCCGTGAAGGGACTGGCGGGAACGTGCTGCGGGGGCGGGGCCGGGCAAGGGGGGGCGGAGCTCAGGAGGGTCATGTGAGAGGGGAAGAGCAGCTCGCAGCGGTTGTCCTCGCTGAACAGCACCGACAGGAAGACCCCGGCTGTGCTGCTCTCGTCGAAAGAGGACGCCATCCGCTGGAACATGGGGTCCACCTGCATCACGGACAAAACAAAACGTCTGACTTATTTCCTTTCTGGTCCTTGATTTCAGCACATGAAATGGCACAGGATACATACACGGCAATTATTATTAAATTTACATCAATAAATCATATCTTTAATACGCAGCATCCAGCAATATGGATGTAAGAAATACGTACGTTAATAGTAATTTCCCCTTCCACTGCTACCTGTCCTGAACCCCCAAGCCCACACACACACACGCGCGCCCGCACACACACACACACACACACACATACACTCCCAGAAAGACATGCACAGTTTAAATTACCTCACACTTCCTTTCAGACTCAGAGCAGTTGATGTTGCTCAGGTTCTGCTCCACGGTCTTTTTGGGGGGCCTCTTTTTCTTCACCGCCTTCTTCGCTGCCGTCGCTCCAGCGGCCCCTTCCTCGTCCTCCTCTTCCTCCCCTCCTCCGCCCTCAGCGCCCCTCTCTTTTCCGGCACAAGGGGGGAACGAGTCACAGAACCCTCCGAGTCAGCCAATCAGAACCACAGCCAGTGACACAGGATGTGCGTTACATACTGAAAGGGCTCCTCGCTCACCTTCTCCTGGCTTGGTCTCCGAGCCCAGGCCTCCCAGGACCCTGTAGGCATCAGCGTGAACAGCGTCCACTCGGACCGCGTAGATCTTGGTGCTGGCGTCCAGGGTACCTGCAGCCACCTGGGAACATGAACACACAGACACAAAGCTTGTTACCCCACGGCTCCTCTGATCTCCTTAATACACAATGTATGAGTGTGCATACATATATATACCTTGAAATTAGTGAGCTCGGAGTCCTTCTGTTTGAGGATGTCAGCCATGTAGTCAATCAGGTGCAGTCCAAACGCATTCTTGGTGGTGATTTTCTACACAAACAAAAACAAAGAAAGAGGAATATCAGGACACACACGGACTGCCTTTAGTTTGTCCCTAAAATGTCATATTTTCCTGTCATCTAACAAAAATGTTACAGAGTGAAACTATTATAGAAATGTTTAAAAATAACACCCAAAGTAAAGTTTTGCATCTAATCTTCCAGGTTCTACATTAGTATGCAGATAGTTATACTCACATTCTCAGTGGAGAGCTTGATGCATGTGGAGTAATGCTCAGAGATCTGCGCGTTGGACAGTTTAGGCACAGCCGCTGGGGTCCCAGTAGCACTACAGGCAAATTGAAAAAAAAAAAAAGCAGGACCTTCATGCTTTACTTTTTGGAAGAGAACTAGGAGAAGCTGACCACCGCATTGTACAAAGCGCGAGGGGTGTGAGGTCGGTAGCATTGAGGGTACCACATTACATCACAGAGGGGCTAGCACCCATACCTGTGCGCGGGGGACTCGGTGACAGAGACGTCTGACATCCCGTGGAGGTCCATGACCCGGGACCGCCGTCTCTGCCGCCGCTCCAGCTCGTCATCGTTGCCCGGGAAGGCAGCGAGGAGCGGGGTGCTGGTCAGGGAGGACGAGCCCTTTTGCAAAACGGATGGCGATGCCCACTGACGCACGCGGGAGATTGGGGTGGCGGAGGCACTCATGGTCGCAACCTTGGGGGAGAGGGGGGTAGGGGGGATAGCTTTATGTAGCGTTAACGTTTGCAAGCTTGCTCACTCTACCTACAGGTTAGCTAACGCTACAACTAGAGCAGGGACAGGTTTTACAGTATGTCAACCCAGTCAATCAGTGAACAATTATTAACTTTATTAGCTGTAACTTTAAATAATAATTTCATTACTTAACCCTTTGGGCCAAATGTGCATTATTCACTAGTTTAGCAAGAGTCAACTTGGCTGACAACTAGCTAGCGTTTCCATCTCGTTAAATGCAACGTTAGAGCGAGTTAGACTACAATGATGTGCTACGATACCAGAGCCGACCTGGCAAATTTGAATGGACAGCTAACACATGTGTCGACAGCATTTGAAGGATTGAAATCGTTCAGTAAATTTCCAAATAACTAGGCCATGAATCGGCTAGCTGACATTAGTTGACCTCCATTAGCGCAGTCAACAACCATACCCACCTACAAGTCGGTTAGCGTAAATTAATAATGCTATTTTAAACTAGCAAGCTAACATCGGTGTAACACCGGCACGAAATATTTCACTGTGATAGCTAGCTAGCAGTGTAGGCAGTCTAACAGGCTAGCTAACAGTAACGTCTGCGTTAAACTAACTCATGGAAATCCAGACTAGTGCTGCTAGCTAGCTAACATTAGCTACGCCAGCGCTAGTCTTGGCTCACTTTCAATAGTCTACTAACGCTAGCAACATAACTAACGATAGTGAAAATAAATAAAAATCAGCAACTGCATCGTAAACAAATACATCGAGTGCGTTAGCAAATTTACCTTACCTCAATAGTCCCTTCTAGCTTTTCACAAACAGATCTGGTTTAAAAAACGAGGAATTTTCCCAATGTGTTTGAAGTGCAGTCACTTAGCTCGCCAGTCTTCTGTTTTCCTTCCTGATCACCATTTGAAAATTTGCGCCGAACGGTTTACGTAAAGTACGCGATAGCGTCTGCAAAACGTCATCACGCACAACTGACATTGACGTTGAGGAATTCATTCACTTTTTTGTTCATTATTCACTTATTTTCATACACAGATGCAGAATAAACTCAGCGTATTGAGCGTGTAGCTTATACGTAGCCTACCGTACCTTTTCGAATGTTTTATATATTTATTATTTTCTTATGTAGAAGTAATGGGTCAACTGCAGTGTGAAAAGCTGGAGTTTAAACCTCAGGTTTAAACGTCTAGACCACAGAACTGAATTACAGCTGGAACAACGAATCCATATTCCACAGTTTAGGATAGCGGTTACAGTTGTAATGCAGTTCTGTGGTTTCAGTTTTAAACCTGACTCCAGCGACAACACAACGCAATTGACCCAGTGTATCTTTAACACGGCGTATTATTTTCATAAGTTGTAGGGCGTACTGTACCTTTATAGAATTGTACTATGATTCTTTGAAAAGTTACTGCAGAAACGTTTGAGTTACGTATGGTTTTGATGGACCACTGCGCTGCTGTTGCCGTGTCCTACCGAGTTATTAAGGTGTCTAATAAAATTAAGTGGTTTGCCAACAAAGATGTTGTCTCTTTTTGAGGGGTATAAAAAGGCATTTATGTTAAGATTGTCAGTAGCAATAACACACTATGCAAATATTTATTTCACAGTAAATTGTAAAATGCAACTGCCAAAATGTGTCAACTAAATCTGATTAAAGGAGCCCAGCAGTACATAAAACTAGCGTACAAGGGATGCGAGGACCAGGCATGATAAATTATAGCATAATACAGTACCGACCATCAATAACACGTAATTGGAAAGGGCATTACATTTTTGGGCTGAAATTGCGGAGAAAAAAGAAAACACACAATTCCATTTTAGCCACTAGATGGCAGCACGCTTAGCCGATTGTGATAATCCGTTGAATTTATGGCTGAAGAGCGGAGATACGTTGTATAAGCCGTTTAAACCATATCGGAAATCATCAAAAGTAATCGGATCAGTTTTCTCATTAAACATCATGCTGTATTTGCTCCGTGGAAGAGATTGGGTGCAGTAAATGTGGGTGGAAGTTGACAGTGAGTGACAAGGCACTGCAACTGGGCCAGGCTGAAGTCTTTTACCTGTTGTTGTTATTAACACCGAAATTATTGGTTTACAGCTGTCTAGGTCAGCCCTCCCTCCCTCAATTTTTTTCTGATTGTATCCTTTGCTTGTCACACCTCTCTTCCCTGAATGTAATCCCTCACTGGACGCCTTCTAATGGCTCTGGAGCTCACGACTGAGTTGTGCATTTGCTACTTCGTTTTCGAAGTGTGGTAGGCTCATCTTGTCACCAGTAATCTTGTTGCCTCGCTATTTTCATTTATTTATTTATTTACTTGGGAAAACATTTGAAACAAAACAGCGATTTTTTTCTTCTTCAGCACAATGCCCTGCTGTTATCTGACGCAACAACCTTGCCACCTCGAGCTGCTACTTGCGTGATCGCATTAATTTGGTTAGCAAGCCATTGCTTTGCAGCAGTTCAGAGTGCCGATGAGTCACTTTCACTTAGCGGGTAAGCCGCGTTTTGCAGCTCAGAGCAGCGACGAGTGAGACAACACCGCGTTCTCAGCTCAAACCCCTATTGCTACGACATATGACCAAGACACCATATAGGCTACACCTCAGCACAGATCAACTTGTGATAGGAACGTACCTTTATATCAACTAATGGCTTTAACCTTGGTATTGCCAATATCTACAGAGGTGAAAAATCTCGGTCCAGAAAGTAAAAGTTATCCCCACTATCTTGCTCCAATTGCTTGTATTTGCTAGTTAGCATGATTCTTCGGCCAGGGGGTAGAGCTAATTAGTGAAATCAGCTGGCCGAGTTCATGGGTGGACGAAACACAAGGCAGGGCTTTTTACTTTCTAACCCCTGGACTTTCCACCTCTGAATATTAATTAATCATAAAGCGCATCTGTGCATGGTGGAGCGGTCAGCGTAATTGCGTGCGAATCCCAACTCCCTGCCACGCCTAATCATGGCCACTAGGGGCAGTCCCTGTCCGGTGGTAGCAGTGATTGACAACGCCTGCGCTTTCCGCGCTTCTGCAGAAAAGCAGGCGCTTGTTTCGCATAGTCAGCGTGGATTACGGCCTTGTCCCTGCCGGGAAACGAAATACCGTTGGGGACGAAGGAGACACTTCAGTTGCCCGCATAAAGCGCGTGCGTTTTCCTCTCGGTGACCGCGCCGTGGAACAGCGCGCTGTCTCAAGGTACCGAGGTGTGCAGCCGGGTGTAAATCAGCGCACAGTCCGGACAGCGGACGCGATCGCATCTGCTGCGGTTTTATTGTGTCTCGTGGCAGCCCAAAGTGGTGATTGAGCGAGGTGTGGCTATCGAATGAATGTAGTGGTTCTACAGGGGGAAAAGGCCAGGTTACAGCGAGCGTTGTTATTACAAAGGAAATCACAAACCCTATCGTTTTATTTTCTGTTCTCCATCTGACACAGATAGCAAGGAGTTATTGCTGGAGGCAAAGGAAATTGTCCTGTGTGAGGTTATCTGGTAAAGGACTTTAGTAATTTGAGTCAATAAGGCTTAATAACAGTATTGATGGTAAAGGTTGATGATAAAGGTTTGTTTCATTTGAAAAGTGGTTATTATTGTCTAAAACCCTTCAACCACAATGCATTGAAATTCACTGAATCCATGAAGCTTCCTGAATTTATCAGTCACTTCCTTTAATTGAACCTCATGTGGCCCGTCTAGCGTGTAGTAAGTGCAGGCTCCTGTCTTCTCCAGTCAGAAAGGTCTGAAGTGGGGTTGTTGTACCTGTCAGACCTATTCCCTGTACATTCCAATTGATCGTGGAGTCTGACAGTCTATCTTTACTCATTTTGTCTGTGTGTGGGTGTGTGTGTGTGTGTGTGTGTGTGTGTACGTGTGCGTGTATGTGTGTGTGTGTGTGTGTGTGTACGTGTGCGTGTATGTGTGTGCGCGTGTGTGTGTACGTGTGCGTGTGCGTGTATGTGTGTGTGTGTGTGTGCGTGTGCGTGTATGTGTGTGTGTGTGTGTACGTGTGCGTGTGCGTGTGTGTGTGTGTACGTGTGCGTGTATGTGTGTGTGTGCGCACACACGCATGTGCTTTGCTTTATAGATCTTAGTCCTTGTCTTCTGGTGGTCGGATAAACATTTCCCATCCAAATCAGTGCATTACAAACTGTTTATTGTCGGAATCAGGTCTTCAAAAGCCATCAAAAGTAAAGTGTTATGCTTTGTTTTTAAAGCAGCGAGCTTAATTCCCGGCCTTGGCCGGCCGCCGGGTCTTCTGGTGTTTTGTTTTCGGGCCTTAATGCCAGCGACCGATTCAGACCCAGTGAATACAGGCGAGGTGAGTTAACTGTGCAGTCGGCTGTTTTAATTGATCAATCTTAAGTGCTGAGTAACAACAAAAAAGCAGCAGCCCCTGCGGCCCACCGGGACCGGGAATGAAGACGGCTGATTTAAAACGCACATAAACGTGCATAACTTAGCGGTTACCCCCGCGGCATGTTTACGGTGTGGAGCGGGACTTCGACATTCGCTGGATCCCAAGTTCCTCTGATTCCCATTCGCACGTGACTCCAGTTACTCAGTTATAAACAACTGATGAATCTCGGGAACGTTGTGCTTCCAGGGCGGAAAATTGACGATTTAATAAGCCGCATAGCTCCAGGAAGAAGAAGAGAAAAAAATACTATTGTAATAAGACTTTATTTATTTATTTTTTTTTTTTACTACCACCCTTTAATATTACCAGAGAAGAGTCACTGGAAGCAGGGCCCCAGCAGAGAGAGAGGCGATGGGGGAAGAGGGGTGGCTGGGGGGAGGGGGGCAGAGCAGAGCTCAAGAGAGGTGGAAAGTGGGATGGCACCTCCGGCAGAGAGGGGAAGAAACAGGGCTCAAATCGGCCATTAGCCGGTGTAGCCATAAAAAATAAAATATATAAAGAACTGATCAATGAACAGGTGCAATTTATGAACCTCTCAGTAAAAATATTTAGATTTTATTTAATCCATCAGCTTTCTGAATGACCCATGTTCAACTGCTGTTCATAGGGAACCCTTCTCCACTTAGGCCTTCAAAGTTTTCATTTGAACATTTGCCTCTACGTCCAGCAGGGACGGCAGGGAAGTGTATAGAGTTGGTGGGGGAGACGCAGCTGACGTAACCTACTTTTACTTCCTTGTCTTTCACCCCTTGGTGTTTAATTTATTTTCTTCATTTTCAATTCTGTTTCTTTTCAGCCACAGGTAAGAAGAGATGGAAACCCGACGCCAAGAGCACAAAACGTGTCACTTTTCACAGAACCAAACACCATTTATCAGATTTATGGTCAGGGCCAATAAATTGAATCCAGGCGGGAGTTATCTGGAGTTTGGCTCGAGGGATTTACATTGATGGTGTGGTGTGCGTGCATGTGTGTGTGCGTGGGGTATGTGTGCGTGTGTGTGTGTGTGTGTGTATTTGAGTGCATGCATGTGGGTGTGTGTATGCATATGTGAGTGTGTGTGTGTGCTATATGCGTGTACATCAGTCAGCACAACAGGTGTTCTTCCCCGCATTGAGCAAAATTCGCACAGCAAATAAATAATCTGCCACTTAGCAGCAGCATTAAAGAAGTGTTTGAAAACAGCCGGCATCACAACAGCCCTCCTGTTACTGCTGCGGAGTCTCACAGCGGTGGGAGCGGTGCGGAGGGTGCGGAGGGTGCGGAGGGTGTGGAGGGGGTGGAGGGGGTGGAGAGAACGGGCGAGCGGCGGGATTACAGGGACCGATTGGCGGATGGGTGGGGGTGGGGGATGGGGGCGGGGGGGGGGGATACTCGGAGCAGGACTGGAGACAGATGGCGTTTGTGAAGTCGCAGGCGCGGCAGTCTTGCTCTCTCTCTCTCTCTCTCTCTCTCTCCGTCTCAAACGGCTTTTTAGCCACAGCACCGCTCAGACGCCGAGCGACACCGATTGGCCGCTTCGTTTCCCTCGGCTCCGCCTCCGATACCCCGGCGTTCCGGGGTCCTCCCGGCTTTTTTTTGCGAGCGGGAACACTCCCTAATTAAAAGATCTGTCCGACCGATTGGATGAAGGGAGGGAGATCGTTGGTTAGCGGGGGATTCATTGGGCTCTCCGTATCGGGGGTGTGAGTTCGCTTCTTCCCCGCGGACCGCGCCGAGTTAAATCTGCTAAAGCGGGCGTGGCCAGGGAGACGGAAAAAGTTCCACAACAACACGTCGTTCCGGGAGAGACGAGACGGTGGAGCTGGTGCGAGGGTTCAGAGAGAGAGAGAGGAAGAGAGGGAGAAAGCGAGAGAGAGAGAGAGAGAGAGAGGAAGAGGAGGAGAGAGGAAGAGAGGGAGAAAGCGAGAGAGACAGAGGAATAGAGGGAGGAAGAGAGAGAGAGAAGAGAGGGAGAAAGTGAGAGAGAGAGGAAGAGAGGGAGGAAGAGAGAGAGAGAAGAGAGGGAGAAAGTGAGAGAGAGAGGAAGAGAGGGAGAAAGTGAAAGAGAGAGAGAGAGGACAGAAAACAGATGTGGCATAAAAAGCAAAAGGCTTTGTGCTTGAAGTGTCACGATGCAGAAAGGTTAGCGGGTTCAACATCCAGCCAAAAGCATTCCAAATATGACCTGTTTCCCTTCTGTTTGGCACGCGACCCCGCAGAAGCGGACGGTCCTAATGGGCGATGAGCAATGAGGCTGTGCATTCTGCTTCACGCTTTTACAAATACGTCATTCCCGTCTCCAGACGTGGAAATTTGTCCTCGGTGCGTAAGCCTCCGAACATTCACGGGCCGCCGCACCGGTAATAATTTCATCTGTCCGAGAAACTCCCACGAATTCGGAAAAAGGTTTAACCGATTCCGACGCTGCTATTATTATTGGCGAGAAGAAACGCCCAGTACAATGAGTCTTGAATCCCCCCCCCGCCCCCCCATAAACACAAAAAGTCACTGCAGACATGATGCTTGGTAACAATAATTGCACTTTTTATTACCATGAGGTGAGTAACCAGAGCAAAGCTGAATCCATCTTGGACAGTCTATCTCCTGTCCGCTGTAGTGCTTCACGGAAGCTGGACGGAAGTGGTCAATAAAAGGTTAACCGCAGAAGGAGCATATTTTTGAAAAATCATTCTGACGACAGATCATGTCCCGGCTGGAGCTATAATTATGAGTTATGAGTCAGTCTATTAGGTACAGGCGAGACAAAGGCCAAAGAAATAATGAGGACAGGGTAAGGGGTTAAAGAAGGTTTCTTTTTTTGGTTGTTTTATGTAGCCTGTAATTTTCCTCTGTATTTGTAATGCGATGAATCAATGAGGCTTTGCAATAATCCCTAATGCCCGTCTTTTCTCCTCTCTCCATCTCTTTCTCTCTCTCTCTCTATCTCTCTGTTTCTCTCTCTCACTGTCTCTCTTCAGATTAAATCTCTTCTAATAAACGACTAATCAAAATTGAATTTATCTGTAAGACAAGGTTGAGCAAAGATTGGCAGAACGCCGAACACAGTGTCATCCAAAGTACGCGCTTCCGCTGTCTATGTCTTCTATTTAAAAAAAAAAAAAAACCCTCTTTCCTTATCTATTGGAGCCCATATTTGTTCCACGGCTTTATACTGCTTTTTGAATTTGTATTTGTGACCCATCCCCGCCCCCACCTCCCAGGCTGTGGCTGATATCTAAATATTTTACCAGTTAGTTTCTCTTTCTCTCTCTCTCTCCCTCCCTCTCACTCTCTCTCTCTGTTGCACTCTCCCTTTGCTTCCCTTTTTCTTTTTATTTCTTTTCTTTCTCTCTCTCCTCTGCCTCCCCCCCTCCCCACCCACGTCTGAAGGTGCAGCTCTGTAATGACAGACTGGGTGGGTGGGGGGGGGGGTGGGGGGGGATTAGACATGGGGATGCATGCTGGCGCATGTTCCTGTCTCATTCGCATCATGTCATTACCTGAGAAAACGGTGCCATCTGAGCCTCGCAGGGGCTCTGAAGCGAAATGAGTCATTTCCATTTCCGTCAGACGGCGCACCTGATTTGAATTCCAGCCCAAGTTCCGCATTCACTGCATTATGCCCACCAAACCCGCCGTACGCAAGCAATATCGGCATATCGACCTTACGCGGTTGAAGTCGTGAAGTGTTCATGGGTTGTATGTTGAATTCATCAGCAGCAGCTGGAGGAATATTGATGGGGGGTCTTGGGAGAAAAGATCATAACAACAATCATCAATGCTCCTTGCCTGTAGCACAACTTACTGCACTTGTTTTCTTTTAAGAGACCCTTTTAAAAATATTTCTTTAAAAAAAACCCTTAATATTAAAAGATTAAAAGGGGACAGATGCTTTTGGACAGTTTTGTATCTCCTTCCCGCGGCTGGATCTCGCAACCGTCCACGCGTCCAGCTTATATAGCGCCCTGCGATGACGTCATCACAAAATGCCCGATGCCTCGGTCATGACCCCATTTAGGAAGAGGAACTTTTCCCTCGTCACATGACCCAGATCGGCTCTTAAGGGGTCTCTATGGCAACATTACCAATGCGCTGAGTGCTCTTTCCGCAGCAGTGCTGATACTATCAGAGTATTCTCAACACGCTGTCGCTGCACTGACCAGCTAATGTACCTCTCGTGTGTGCGTGTGTGTGTGTGTGTGTGTGTTTGTGATTTATTCCACTGTCGCCCCCTCCAGGATGGAAAGTCCTTAAAAGATGGCAGACCTCAGGTCGATTTCCCTGGTCAGTCGAGGACCGAGGAGGAAACCGGGATCGGATAATAAAGTAAGCCAATGGGAAGAGCCCCAGGTGTTCCGGAATGTTCCGCGGCCGCTGGCCGCTGTGTGCATTGGGGAGAGCAGATGCAGCTGGGTCCCCACTCCTCCTTTGGGGGGGTGGGGGGGGGGGTGGGGGTGGTGCAGGACATGAGGAGAGGTGAGGAGGAGTGGCTGGAGGAGACTCTCTCTGTGTTTTTTGGGGGGGTGGTGGGATGTGTTGGGTGGGCTGAGAGAGCACCCCTCCATATGTGTGATCCAACCTGGCTTCACACCTGTCGTCTCTCTGGACTGTGGGCCTGTTTAGACAGGGAGCCAACCTCTCTTTTTGGCACTCTCTCACTTTCCCTCCTCTTTTTTATCTCTTCTCTTTCTTTTCTCTACTCCGCTCCGCACTGCGTCCTGGCATGTGATACAGTATTTCGCAGCCGTGTCAACAAACGCCAGGGCAACAGAGCCCAGCTGTTCATATCCAGCCCCTGTAAAGCCCCTCGACCCCAAAGCCAACGTAGAACCGGATTTTCTCTTCAAACGACACAACACCCTTTTAAGAGCTGGGCTAGACAAAACGTGATAGGTTTGTTATGCCTGAAATCCCCTTTCAGCCAAGGAATCGCGGTACCAGATACAGACGGCTTAGCGGGGAAAAGGATCACCTATCAGAAAGGCTCAGGTAACATTGGAAATTATGATATGAGAAACGTATCGTATCGAAACTAGTCTGTGCCCCGAAAGAGGAGGATTTCACAGAATTGCTTGAAAGAGAGGCGTCCAATCTCACCTGAAACGGGTCGGTGTGGGTGCTGGTTTTTGTTTTAGCCCGGCACTACGACCCCTTGATTCAACTAAATTAAAACACCTGAGCAAGAGTTGCTCTGAAACCATGAATGTTTTGGAGAGAAACTGTCATTAACCATTTAACGCAGGGCTTTGCTTTCTATAAGCTGAATGGAAACCTTTGTGAGTTCTGCAGCAGGTTGATAATAAATGTGTGTTTTGTTAGATAAAGAGGGACTTGCAGTACTCCGTATAAAACCTGTTGAAAAGGTTGCATTTCACCATTAGGCTTTTCATGATTTCTGTACTTCATCATTTTTCTTTTTATGAAATACTGAAAATTTCCCCCTTTATTTTGGTCAAAGATTTAATTGAATGCCTCGCTCTCTCTCTCTCAATTCAATGCAATAATGGCGTGACTGCATATAAACGATATTGCCAAAGCAATTAACAGTGGACACATAAGACACATAATTAACACAGAGGAAAAAGGAGGCAACCTACACGTTGAATGATAAACATTAAAGACAGTAATAAGAACAAAACCTACCCTCTCTCCCTTCTCTCTTGCCTTTTCTCTCTCCTTCCCTCTCTCTCTCCCTCTTTTTCCTCCCTCCTTCTCTCTATCTTTCTTGGTTCCTCTCTAACCCTCCGTCCCTCCCTCTGTCTCTCTCAATGTTCCTCTCTATCTCTCCCTCCCTCTCTTTCTTTCTCCCCCGCTGTTCTCTTTTGCTCTCTGAAGGGACAGGAAGAGAGAGAAGGCACAGGAGAAGAGGACGTCTTTCCCAAGCGTTAATCCACCCGTTTTGCAGTTCTCTGTCACTCCATCGTTCTCACCACTCTCTCTCTCTCCCCCCCCTCTCCATACCTCTCTCTCTCTCCCCCCTTCTCCATACCTCTCTCTCTCTCCCCCCTCTCTCCATCCCTCTCGCTCTCCCCCTCCCCTCCTCTTATCTCCATCCTGTTTATTTAGCCAAACGCACAAGCTGAACAGGGCTTATTAATGGTGAAATTAGGCAGCCGGGCTCTTGGCATTTAAACCTTCCTCACATGACATCACTACTCTCTCTCTCTTTCTCTATCTTCGTCCCTCCTCATTGATCTGCATGAGTTTCCAGTCATCTTCCTCTTTATCGAAGAGAGTATTTCTCTCTCTTTTTTAGATCGATAACCCATTTCATTTTTCACGTCAAAGCTTGGGTCGTTGTGTTGGAGGCTCCTCAGGACTGTCA